>NC_066344.1:7575757-7878787 GCF_024516045.1 Bombus affinis | reverse complement strand
ACTCCCGGTTGAAACTTTAAAGACAAGAGGCTCCGATGGTCTGGAGTAATTCGACGTTTGATTTACCGGCGGATGCTTCCGGTTTTTTCGCGAGTCGATTGCTCATTTTCGGTTTCTTCGATGGAATTTTACATTGGAATCCAGCAGTCAAGAGGACTTGGAATTCTTAATTGAGGAAACTTAAGAAAGGAGAAAAGAAAAGGGACGTTCGCATTATCGAAAATTAATGCAAGAACCTTTTCTTTGGGGAATGGGATTTCTTTGTTCAGCTAGAATGGCACGAAGGAGAAGAATAACATTAGATACCGTAGGGCTCCTTTATTTTAGATCCACGACCCCTAGACTCGCTAGATATAGAAGTTCCCGCGATTTATTTCACTTCCAGGTCAGAAGAGCTGAAACTATCTTAGGGGCTCTTGAGGGTTCAGGATTAGATTTAATAGATCCAGGCGAACTGGCGCTTTCTCTATACGGGGTTATGTCCAAAGATAGACACCAGTGACGCAGAGAATCGCGAGATTGCCAATATGGTCGTCCACCGCTCTGTTCCTCGTAGTCTAAGGTACAATCAGAACGACGAATCTCGTGCTGTTCTCGCGTCATTTATTCCTCGGGCAAAGCGTTCTTCTCTGATCCTTCTTGATCCCCGACAGTTCCCGTTCTTTTCTTGGAAACTTCGATATTAAACGCGGTCAAGTGTGGATAACGAGACTATCAGCAGGATGGTACAACGATCATTTTCATTAGCGTCGCTCAGGTGCTTCGCCGAAATTTTTTTAATTTAGAAATTCCCTTGAGATTGCAACGAGAGGAACGAGATCGACGTTAAAGTAATCGTTTCGTGGAAAACGTTCGAGCTTCACCGTTAACTTATAGCTTAACTTAGTCAAGCTATGAAGTTGCAAGTGACTGGCAGGGAGGATTCGCGGCTTAGGAGGGCGCAAAATCTCTTTGATCTTATTATGCCACGGAGCTTATGTAAATAGTTTTAATGAGGAATGTTTAGTATCCGAGCGAATCCGCTTTCCGACACGTCGATGCAACTGCATGCGACATCATCCACCTCGTTCACGTCACGTTCCACGATGCTGAAACCAATCTGTTGTTCTAGCGTTCTGTCCTGAAAATACTATCTAGAATACTTCACTTCAGCCATACTTTTCAATAACCATTTATCAAACTCCTCCAAAAATTATCGAATAAAAATCTGTGACTGCTGACAAACGACTATTCACATCGAAAAACAAAGGAATCACTAAATACGACACATTTTACGCGGATATTTCACAGACGAGTTTCGGATTCTTTCTCTCTGGTGAAGGATAAATTGGACGATATCGGGAACGCTCACATTTCACGGTTCCAGGGGTACAGACAGGAGCGAGTGGTATTTTCCAGCGTTATCTACGAACGGTCGAAGGCAGGATTAAAAAGTCAGAGCTGCCACGAGAAGAATCCTTCCATCGAATTCCGCGAGACAGGCCCTCCGGCATGGGTTTCGCTTCTTCTTTCTCTTTTCACCTCGCTTTTTACCTTTTTTACGACTCTTCAACGTCACTGACGCCCGATAAACATTCCCCGACGCGATTCTACAATCGCATCGAGCGTAAGAAATGGAAAGTCATAAGTCTACACGAATGCGATCGATCGTGCCGACTGTTTCCCGCGGCATTCAGCCGCTGTCGTATCCAGAAACCGACGAATCGACCAAGTCGACCCCGCGAAATTGTCGACCGTGGGCGACATTCGAAGTAGTCCTGGCTCACGTGAATATGGAACAGGAACGCGGAGGGTCGAACTTTGCTAAAGCACGCCGCCATGCATATGCATGTCGCGAGTTTTATTAATTGTCCGCGGAAGTCGAATTGGTGAAGTTCGGCCGAATTTATGCTGGCGTTCGTTTTTTCGTTCTCGATGAAACAAGTTTAATATTGGATAAGATATTTAGAAAATAAAGCTACATCGTATATAAATGAGAATGTGTCATGTTGAATTTTCATGTTATTCGGGTGAAAGAGCGTATACGTTTAGGAATATTTCTCGTAAGAATTGGTAATTAAACGTCTCGGAAGTTTGATAGTTTAGAGTTACGATTCCTTTAATAGTTTAGCTAAATATTACGTATGGATCGTAAGTTATGGAATACAACCGTTATGGCACAGGTTACAGCTCGTTGCGGTAGGTCATACGGTTCCATTTGCCGACCGTTCGAACGCTTTGCATCGTTATTGTACGTTCCACGTAACCGTATATGAACTAATCCTCGAACAGATTAACCTGAACTCAAGTACTCTGCTATTATGATAGATTTTCCCATGGAAACCCGTTTTTATCGTTCAGAACCAGGAAATTGCATTTACATTGCAGGGTTGTTGCTTCAAGTATAATGGATTGATCACAGCTCAGGAATTTTCATCGCGATTTGCTCATTATCTATATTCAAAACTTTGCATTTGAATTAAATATCGAAGTCTTAAATCTATAAGTTTTTAAATTTTGGAACGTTTGAAGTTTCAAATTTTTAATTATTCAAATTGTTTAGTTTTTAATTGTTCAAAATTTCAATTTTTCAAATACATAAGGTATTGAACTACTTAATTTCAAAAGTTTGAACTTAAATAAGCAGTTAATGGTTCTTTATCGTTTCTTTCCTTGATAATATCTCTCGTGCAACTTTCTCATACATTTTCGTTAAATTTCAAAAAGACTAGTTGCCTTCCGACCGTCGATATAAAACACATTTCAAGGTTGCTCCTCGCGAAGAAGCCGATGAAACTTCCGGCGTCAGGGCATTGTTCGAACAAGTTTCTCATCCGATTAGTCACAAGTCAATTCACATCGTGAAATTTCTAGAGGAAGATAAACTTTTAATATAAGCGCTGTGCCGCCGGCTACGATGCTATATATCATTTATAAGTTGGAATACCCTAATAGGGGAGGGGCGGGGGTGAAGTCACAGAGTGCAACGTGGTGCTGTACAAGGGGCTACTTAAAACTTTTTAAAACGTTCTCCAGGTGACGTTATGGTCCAATTATTTCTGTTTCCTCTTTCCAGACCGCCGATAGAAATTGCACCGGAGAATATTTTGTGACTTTCCTATCTTTTTTAACAAATATGCTTTAAATGTACTTGAAACTTAGACATTTTTAAATTAACTAAAGCCGAAACTCTAGTCGAACAATTTCCCTTCGAACATTCTTTTACACATTGGAATAACATGAGGGTCTGTCTTCTTTTTATCCATAGACCGCCTCGAAGTAAAAACTAAAATAAACACGACGAAATCCTACGAAGCAAATTGGTTTAGCGGCAATACCCCGCTCTTTTTCTAACTGTTCTCCAAGAAACAGGG
Source organism: Bombus affinis (assembly GCF_024516045.1). Classification (NCBI taxonomy): domain Eukaryota; kingdom Metazoa; phylum Arthropoda; class Insecta; order Hymenoptera; family Apidae; genus Bombus; species Bombus affinis. The sequence continues at coordinate 7,875,434 of NC_066344.1, read as the reverse complement.
AAACGAGAGAGAAAAAAAGAACGATTGAAACACGACGAGTCCACGTGAAACTTCTCCTCGGTTGAAAGTTTTCAAGGGAGAGCGACGCGTAACACGCGAGAAACATGGGAACGAGTCGCGTTACGCGCGAGGGGTTGCTCGAAACGTCCGCAGTTCTGCGATTCCATCGCGTGTACGCCGAGGGGTTCGCTTAAACTAACCTGGGAATTGGATTAGAGCCGGGCCTGGACGGTCGTAATTCCCGGAAAAACAACCAACGACTCGAAGGTTTCGTGGCTCGATCGTTTAGCTCGTAACCGTGGCTTGCCTGTGATTAATGCAATAAATATCTGTAACTGGAAGTATCCGCGTAACGCGAGCTTCTTCCTTGCGATGGAACGTCTTCCTTCACGTAGTGCACGACCATTTCTTTGCTTTTCTTCTAACTTTTCTTCCCTTTTTTCTTTGGGACGCGGAAGTTACCATCGTCGAGATTTATCGACGCGTTAATTTTGACAAATGGATACATTATTTTGTGATAAATTCCTCGTACACTGGCGTGTACGCGCACGTATTCGCGATACATAGATACAACGTGTTTGTTTTCGAAAAATTTTTCTGTCAAACGAACAGGGCGATCCTTCATAACGGGCGACACCGGCGAAGATAAATGCGATTACTGACAGGTACAAATGTCCCTTACGTTTACACACTAGACGCTATATTTTTCTTCTTTCTCTCTCTCTCCATCTCCGTTTCCCTGTTTCTATTTTTTGGTTTTTCATCTAGGAAGGGCACTCCTTCTCGACCCTGCCCCTCGTTATTTGTCGTTACGTCGCTGAAATTTCATTGCCGCGTAATTTATGACGTTCGTCTGGCTATTAACCGCCTTTACCGCTGCACGCGTCGCTAATTTCAAGCATGAAAAGATTTCAGCCGAAGACTAGTTTTCGCGGAACAGAAAACGACGTGAAGCATTTTGATGGTTTAATAAGAAGAGCGATATAACTAAGAATACTAAATTTCCTTTCTTTTCAAATTAGCTATTAGTCTTATAAAACAGTAATATGCTAATCTTAATAAATGACTCATTTTTATACTGAATTTTTGCGGACACTTCAAAATTGAAAGTTTTAAAATACATTTCTCGTTTTCAATTTAATTTCCTCGAAAAAAGTATAAATTCTTTTTACTTAAAATGCTGAGAGACGTCAATTCTAGGCGTCTCCTCTAGGATTTATCTTCCTCTGACAACGAGCAGTCACTAAACTCGGTAGAGGTCTAACGTACATGCCCTTCGGGCACAACGAAAGGGGTTTGACTCGAGGCTGTCGCAATCGATCGTCCGAATTACGACGGATATATCGATAAGGACGAAGAAAGGGGAGCCTGGTCGGCGCCAGATCTTCTGCAGCCGGCAGGTGGATAATGCCGCGTGTACACGCGATTCTATCGATTTCATATTCGCACAATGGCGGCGACGGTGGCGGCGGCAGCGACGCCGGTGTAAGAGGCGGCGCGCCATTCACCGGCGCTGATGAGAACAAGCGGCCTCGTAAGGGCTGGAAAGTAAAAGTCCACGACTGCGCGGTCTACTCGCGTACGCGCCAGCCGGCTGAAAGCCGAACGACTTTCGACGTGCCAGCTCGTCGTGAATGAGCCGACCTAACCTCGAAACCACGGAGACGCGATCGGGATATTCCGTTCGTCTTCGTTTCTTCCAGTTTTCCTTCCGTAATACCACCGTACCCCGTAATGCCATCCCGTTTACGCTACGATTACCAATAAATATACTTTCTATAATTTTGTTATTTTTGGGAATATTTGGAGATATTGACTAAAATAAAATTTTTCGTAATTTATTTAATTTATCAGGACAACGGTAGTGAAAAGCATTTAATTTACAATATCTACAAAAAATATCACCATTTTAGAATTACTTCGTAATGCTTCAGTAACATCTTCACAACATAGAAAATTCTCCCAGCAGTAAAAGATGAATTGATCAACCGGATATCTAACGATGAGACGGTCAACTTAGATATCTCTGTAAGAAATTGCACGTGCGGTGAAGCGCGAGAGCCGCGCTTCTAACGGGAATAATTGATGGAGCGAGCTGGGCTAAGGAGAACGACGAGAAACCTGGATACCTGTTTTTCTTCGGGGAAAGTTAAACGATTGTACGTACTCGTTACTTGAGGTAAAGAACGAAAGGAAGGAATACGTTGGTGGATACGAATGGTGCGTTGTGCCCTTCCTCTCTCTGTTTCCCTTACCCCAGGTCAGCTTTGCTGGATCCATACCCGCTACCGAATGCTTCGCAAGTAATTTCTTCGATCGTTTCTTCTGTCTGTTCGTCCGTTTTCTTTTAGCCCGTTTCGACGTCGATCCTATGCAGATGCAGAGGCTGGATTGCGGTCGGTCGAAAATTTCTACGCTCCCAGTTTGAGTAAATAGGGCTCCGAACGAAAGTCCGTATTTGACCAAAAAACGCAAACGAGACGCCGCCGCGCGCTTTCCTTGAATCGCCGACAAAAACAATTCTTCGTTCAACCGGTAGGTTTTTCGAGTCAGTAGATCTACTGAAGCGTCGTGAATATTCGATTAAATGTTTAGTCTAGTGCGATTTATATTTAGTTTAAACGCTGCTCGGTCCAATGTTGAGACTCAGTCCACTAAATTGTCTATAAATTACTATCACTTGTCACTAAATTACTATCATCTGTCGAAGAAATTTTTATTATTTTTCTCAATTTTTTGATCTCGTATCACCGTAAAAGACGACATCAATCCTGTTGTCGTTCACAATACACATTTTAACTTCATTGAGCCCATAAATAAGAGAAAATAGGTTAACTTATCATTCAAATCACTCGCTTGGATATCAGCCAGTTCTTCAACATCTTATGTAAGAATCTCCTACCACTGCATACTGTTTCATTTGTCTTACAAATAAATTATATCATATTTACATTCGTAAAAGCCAAAATCAATCTACCTAAAATTGATTTGGACCTATTACAGAAGTTTCTGGTCAACAGTTAACCCAGTAAACAAGTCAAAAACGCAATCTCACTGCAAAGAAAGGCTACGTGGTGACCATATTCGTTCCGCAGTCCAATGTCTGACTTTCTGTTTGTCAACGAGAGAACCAATTTCTAGCGAGTCGGTGTTACTCGCGCATTGGCGGTAATGCAATCGGCATGTCTTAACCCGTCCACGAGTTCCCTTCTCGTCGAGGCTCTGCACGTGCTCCAAAGCAATCTCGCGGCGTGTGTAGCTTCGTGAACGGGGGATGCCTGTCGCAGACGCGAGATTCGTAAATTTCAGCAGCCGTGACGTCGTTGATATAACGAGGAGCAGTGCATTCCGGATGGTGAGCTTGTTCGTGCGGAGGTGGACCGTCCATTTCTCCACTCTATTCCGCCAGAATATCCATTAGTTACAGCAGCACTGTTGACGAAGCATGTTATTTCCCTTGTGTACAACGTCTGGCTTCTCCTCCGTCTCTTTCTCCGCTCTTCCCATCTCCCATTCGATCTCGTCTGGTTTTCGCGTCCGTCTTCGTCGGTCATTCGTAGTTTCGAAGGATCCGATACCGTGTCAGATTCGTCGGTGATCCGATTTTGCGACCAGCGTTCGATTTATGATCTCTTAGGAAACGTATTCCTAGCCCTGTAAATATTTAAATCTGCTGAACAACAATTTATCAAAATATACAAACTTTTCGGTATTCTAAGAACGTAAGTACATGGATAGCGAAGATCGTGTATGTTGAAAAGAGCAAACAAATTATTTATTGGCCAAATGTGCTTTGAATTATTAGTATGGGTTTGGCGAATTAGGCGGTTGGAATTTTATTGCGTAACATTTCCAAAGTAGAAACACGTGTGGATTAAACAGAGTCGATTGATTCGGTTGAGTCATCGAATTTACCTGCGAGGCATAACTGCCAGCAAAGCACTGGAGGCAACGTGACACTGCGTCTTCAAGTAGTCGAGGCGGTATTTATGATTAATGCATACACAGCTATAGAGCAACGACACTCGCGCTTGGAAGGCAACAGTATATTACTTTGGATAGCTGTCTGATACGTTTGCGCGAAATTAGATAAGATTCTACTACACTTTACGAATGGCTCATACTTTAAATAAATATCATACATAATACCGAATAAAAAATAATTTCCAGAGGAATAGATTAAAATTTGCTATGTGTAAAGTGCTTATTTCGCACAAACTGAAATTAATTGTTAAGGAAACTCGAAGAACTCATTGTAGTTAGTAAGAACAAGACCATTCATCAACGTTGAACTAGTATCAACGAGAACACGGATAGTTCACGAACTTCTTGTATAATATTTCACAACAGACTCGTAGTCCTCGTCTCTTGTAAATCCACGGAACTCGTTAATCGTTTCTTTAGCAACTCTTGCACCGTGAAGGAAAATAAAACACATCATCCTTCACTTACGAAACATATTAGAGAAGAAGGTTAAATAAACATTTTCAATTTAGATCGAATATAGATCGTTAAAAAATTGTTCTTAACCAAATTTGGCGAATTACAAAGTAAATTATTTGACTCGCGAATATTCTTCTGATTCAAATAACCTTATCGTGCCTTAGCTTTTATAACCAAAAACAGAAAAATCTAGAGAAAGAAGGAGAAATGTCTCTGGTTCCCCAGTTCAATGATCTTAATGATGATTGTGTTACATTAGTCGAACGACAATGCTCGACGAGGGTTGTTCGGGAATAGGAAGAGATCTCGCGAACGATTTCCTGTTCGCGTCTTTGTTCGCGTTCGAGCAGCGTGTAAACGCAGTGCGGATCGGTTCGAGGGACAGGGAAATCCGGAAACGAGGCAAAAGGGTTCCCGTTGTTTCCCCAGCTGCCGAAATCGTCTCTCGTATTTACGTGCTTTGTACGTGACCGACACGTGCGTACGCTTAGCCTGCGCAGCGTAATCGTTGCTCTCCATCTTTCACGATCCGTCGCTTTCCATCCGGTGCGCCTCGGCTTAGCCCGGAAGTTAAATAAATGATGGAAGTCGACGGGGTCACGGCGTTGGGGGAAGGAAGCTAAATAAAAGAGCTACACGATCATTCGAATGTCGGAAATTTGTTTTGCCACCTCATTGGATAGGGAGAACGTTACTTCAGCTCGAATTTGGATTCAATTGAAGGATATGCGAATCTTTGAGCTACTTTTTTATAGACGAGGCATGTGGTTTAAAATAATTCAGACGTAGAAATTACTTAATTCTTTCGAGGTCGGTTTCCTTTTAACAATAAATGCAATTATATTTAAGTTTGAAAAAGAACAAATTAACCATTATTTTTAAAACCGGTTACGTACTTGCCTTTATAATGGAATGCTATGTCTCAATAGGACTCAGTGATGTGAGAATACTTATAACAGTTCAGCCATTTTTTTTTAAATTATGACATATTGTACCATTTTTCTCATAAGAATTAAACATCGTTCCCCGTGGTTTCTCTTAACCTTGGAGTGCTATAACAACGTATAGCATCCTCCACTTATGTTTGTTTTAGCTATTCCTACAAGATGATAGCTCTTTGTTATTTATGTTCCCAGATAATTTTCTGGTACAGAAATACCAAGACAATTTAGTAGCAGATCCGAACTTGTTTGGAGCGGTTGTTATGTCAATAAAATCATATTTTCCTTTACTTATTTTCATGATTACCGGACGTAGACAGTTCTCCACTACATTATTATAGGGGATTATGTATAGATATGATATAACAGAGTTAAGAATGATTATAACATCGTTCTATTAAAGTCAAACTCGTTGAAATCGCGTTCCCTCTTGACCATCGTCGTACAACACCGTCGTCAAAATCAACGGCACATTCTCATGGTAATACCGGCGCCCAAAATAATTTCCAGCTTACTGGGCGCGGCTGTTTCCGTTTTCAGAAGCGGCGGGGTCCGCGTACGCGTATAATGCACGTGCGCAACGTGGCATGGAGAGGAATCACTGACGGAAGAAATAAATTCGCCCGGCAATGGCAGGCAAGTACAGCGCAAGGGGAACACGTAAAGCTAGAGAGAGAAAGGAAAAGGGGTAGCGCGGGGGTGGCACAACGTCGCGAATGGATCGGGGGCGACGTATCGGACGAAAATCCCGACAGTGTTAATTTTCCAGTGGACGGTTTCCCCTGGCGGAAGCTCCTGGACGCAGGTCCGCAGGGAACAGAGAGAAAACGTAACGCGGACCTCGATCGTACCCCCACCTCTATTCGCCTCCCAACTCACTCCCTCTCCCTTGAAATCCCTCGCCGGGACCCTCCATGTGCGTAGAATTATTGTTGATTAAAGGCATTGTCGAACGTCTCGTTGAAAGGCCTCGCTGTGCATCAACGATGCATCCGATGAAATTGCACTTAGCGGTTTTACACGCGGATCCGTGCTGCTGCGCCACAAGACTAGAGGGGGCCCTTTTGGTTTTCTAGTTTCCCGTACGGATTTGTCGATTCTTTATCTACGACTGAAATTTTTGTCATAGTCCGACACAGAAGCCAATTAAGGTGATGTTAAAGAATATATATTACATAAGAATATGTCATATACATTTATGACATACAAAACATATAAGAGGTGTTTTATTTCGTTCAACCCCTGTATATAGATGGCTTAAAGAATTTTCTGAAAATACTAAGAGAGAGATTCTAAGGTTATGTATCGCCTGTTCGATGACGACAATTACCAAGGCAAATATCCTTCGGCCACGATGCACGAAGATTCGTTACATGGACGTTGCGATCGGTCATGTAACCGGTAGTCGTAATTTCGCTAATTAACATTCATCATCGATACGTGATCAGCACATTACGGCGGCGATTCCGGCGTAGTCGGGATGGACGGATGTTCTCCCCGACGGCAGCTCCGAAAATCATACGCAATGGCGGTTCGCATTCCCGCGACCAGACTTTTGCTGTTGTCGGTTGACCTGTAACGTTCCCCTGTGGCTATGACAGAGTCAGCCGCACGCATATAGAGGAGGGCGGGCGACGGCCGGATAGATATTTTATTTCGAAGTCTGGCTGGCCATAAATCGCGTTAATGGGGCGATTCTTTAGGGTCGGTTCACAGTGGAGAACGGGTCGTACGGGACTGCAGATCGAGTCCAGTCGTCGGAGAAAAGAGGACCAAGAGCGCTAGGTATGCAGGAGCTCAACTTATAAACCGGCAACCCCCGATATATCCACGCGTCACTGTGCTATAATCGCGAGACCAGTGACGGGTGGGGGTAAAATGAACGTACTCGAGGCCAAGACGTCTGTATATCTCAGGAACGACGTCGTTACGACGTCGTTCGTTACCGGTGGTGCGCAAAAGACTATCCTCATCGGCGATGACCTCGACCTCGGTCGTCGTCTATCCATGGCGCGTCCAAAAAGAAGGAGTTTTCAGTGGAATGCAAACTACTGACGGTACTTACTTACTCAGAGATAAACGTAGAACGTACTAGCGAAATGATTGCGTCGTTTGCGCGGGAATGGGGAAAGGTTTCTTAGCGCGATAGGGAACGTAAGGTGTTCGTTCGTCGAAAGGTGAAAGATAAGAGGATGGCATAGTTTTTATACTTACAGAAGTGAATATAGAATAAAAGGTTGATAAATAGGAACGCGTAAAAGATTTGTAGTTCGAAAAGAGTTCTCGTTTGCGTTTGCGCTTTTAAAAGCTATTGCGATTCTTGCTGTTATTCCTAGGCGGAGGTAACCTCTTGTTTCATACATACATGCGGTTATTCATAGTCTAAGTTTCACGCATTTCAGAGTCTATAATCGTGAATTCTGCCACGCGGCTTGGAAGTATATAAATAGACAGCATGTGGAGAACAGCGTAATCTTTGAATAAATTTCAAACGCAACCTTAGACATTTGCATCGAACCGACCGAACGCTTACGCAACTTATGGAAATCACGTAAATTCATAAAGTCGCCGAAGAATCTGAGTCATAAACCTAATCATGTTTTACCATTGTCTTTGTGCCTTTTTCCACGTTCACTAAATCTTTCGTTGAATTTGCTAACAAAAAAAAGACGGCATGTACCACAAACTTTCAAGAGTCGGCAAGAAATTAACGATCTTTCCGCAAGAAACTGTGGCGATCGCGCAAAAAATCCTCGTGCGAAGATCTTTTATCCTATCCACTGTAAACGTTCCAAGCTTTTTCCTTGTCGCGCGTCTTTACAGAGACACGACCTCTATTTAAAGATACCATCTGAAGCGAATTACCGATGAATACCCTGGAGAGACGCGACGCTGATAGTCGAGGCGAAAGGCGGAAGATTTCATTAGCCATGCGGTTGGAACAACAGCGTAACCGCGAGCGAAGAACGACCACAGAAATTAAGGGCTACTTCCCTGATATCGCCCAAATTTTCTACTCCCTACGATCCAACATCGTACACGGTCTCTACGCTTCGATAAACATCGCGTCTTGCGCCTGTTATCGAGATTTGAGTTTCCCGACTTTAAACACCGATTGTGTTCAACGTATTTATCGATAAGTATGAATGTAAAGGCTGGAAATAAATTTCACCAGCAATAATATTGATTTCGGTTTATTTTCGCAGCGGGCCAGTACTATTATTTGCTGTCAAAGACTCGGTCGAAAGACGCGAATTCGATTCTGCCGACTGTTCGAACGATATGTAAATACACGTTGGAATCGATGAGATTCGCTCGGAACAAGCGCGTAGCGAACGCGTCCCGCTCGAATATGATTCCGTAGGTATCCAATTTTTTCCCCCGGTTTGCATCTCGTTTTATTTTTTCTATTCCTCTTTTTTTTCTTTATTTGTTCGTTCCCATTGTTTCCACACGCGAGATGCGTGCTCGAAACGAGTATCGACGCACTTGAAAAACGCATTGCATCGATACACCATTATTCGGATTGATGTGCGATAAACTCGGTCGTGAACGCGCGCGCACACAGCCACCGTCACCGCCAGGAAAGCGGGGTGAACTGCAATTTCTCTAATTGCATGCTTTTATCCTCTGTGTGCAATACTTTCGGCGACTCGTGACGCAGCCCGTGCCGAGGGTACTTGATTTCCATCGATTGAGTTTTATCGCCGCTGGAAATATTGAAAACATTTTCGTTTACCGCGCCCGCGCGCTTCCGAAAACTCACTCCCCTCCGGCGTGGCCGCCGGTTTCAAGAGTGGTTCGCATTCCCCCGTTATATTTTAACGTTTTAACGTTTCGCTATTATTATTCCTCTTTCCTTCGTTCTTCTCTCTTCTATTTTTTTTCTTTTTTTTTTTAATCGATGATATTATTTCAATCGCGGCACATCATTTCCCAAAGTTTTCTAACGAGACGGGCCGATATTAAGAAAGATGTTTATACGCGAGAACGCACTGTTTCGAACAATTCTCGCGAATAATAACGTCACACGATCCAATTGTCGTGTCCTTTTAAAGTTCTATGCAAAGAATGATATGGATGATAATGTCATGTAAAATTTGACCCCTTGAAAGACACGATACTTTAGTATAATTTGGTGTAACACAGTTAAAAAGAGGAATAACCTTTTCGGTCTTAAGGTATATATAAACATTCTAACAATAGATGAAAAAGCGATAGTAAAGATGAAGTAAGATCTTTCTGTATATAAAGGAAAGATAATTTTATAATATAGAATCACCAAAGAGTGACCCTCTTTCACAAAGCCTGAACTCCGTTCTTATCTCCACGTACGATAGACTCTGTCGCAAGAAATCTCGATCTCTTTTTCATCCCTCGAATCAGAGGTCGGAGCACAGGTCTGAAATCGTCGAAGCACGTTTATCTGTTGGCGGATCGTGCGTGACACTGCTCGCTCCCTAGCACACGACTCTCTTTCGAGGCTGCTCCGTGGAAAAAAAACAGGACCGCGAAAAATCGATCATTCCGTAATGTTTCCGTAATGCCGGCTGATGCGTATCTGGTGCAGTATATATGGTTTCATCACGACCGAGCGTGCTCCATGGATTTCGAAATAAAGTTTCGTTCGGTCTGGATCGGGCGGAAGGGAACTAGAAAGAAAGGAATGGAAGAGAAGGGAAAAGAGAAAAAGAACTCGGCACTCTTAATCTCGAAGGTTTATCGAGGCAGACGTAAATCTGTCCGAACGCTAGGCGTTCTTCTTTGCCTTATCGACCGAGTCTCGATAATCGACTTACCCTCCCTCTGCGTGCCTTCGATCCTGACACTGCTGCCTCTCTTGCAGATCCTGGAGGAATCAATTACAATAATACAGCAAGAGAGCTTCTTCCGTTCGAGTAAATGTCAGGCGAGATAATGTGATTCCTTGTTGCAGCCGTTGTCGCGTACGCCCTGAAAAATGAAACTAATTCCTGCGAACGGTAGACAACGACGCCAACGGTGTCCCCGAGGGGCAGCGCTGAGAGGGTCGAGTTAATTAAACGGAAGTTTGAAATATCTTCGAGTGAAAGTTGCCGCGTGGCAGAAAGACTCAAAAAGTATCAGGAATGAGAGTAATTAAAACGCGATTCGCGTTGCTTTGTCCGCGTTGCAGCTGCCGGGGATGGCAGGTGAAATCGACGAGGGTGGACAGAGAGCTGGTTCGAGCGTAAAGCAACGGTGTGGAGTGGCACGGCTCGACTTTCGAACGAAAAGGGGACGGCTATTACGCGATACAGTGTCCGTTCATGGCGTTTCTTGGTAATTTTTGCCGCAGCGTGTTCGGACGAAAGTGGAAGATCAATGGCAAACAGCCTGCGAAAAATGTTGGAAACAAAAGTAGTAGAAGTGTAAAGTAAATAGTAGTATGTTGCACTCGAGTCTATCGGGGTTTAGTGTTGTTTTCTGTTTTACTGTCTGGTGAACGAAGGCTCGGGGAAATATAGGGTTTCTTTCGAGTAGGAGATGCACGAAGGCACCTGGGACATTAATTTCTAAACGCATTTGCGGACGCTTTCAGTGGCGTACGGGTGCGTCCATAAATGCGGTGGTATATACACGCATTCGGTAAACGACAGTCGACCGACAATGACCAACATAAATTAATGCTCGCAATATTAATAGGATGTTAAATTAATATTGTCAGACGGAGACAAATAGAATTCCGACAAATAATATCGGTCCACGTAACGATGAGCAACGACGTGGAAGTGTCATCGATCAGCCGCCGATATCGCTTATAAATTATCAACAACCGCATAACTCTTCATTACTTGGAAATATCTCGTATTTCTCGTTATTATTTCATCAACCATAGAAAAGTACCGGCGAGCACTCTCGTCCTGGCAATCCGTAATCTCTGTAAAAATTGATTTTAATACGTATTTTTTATCACGAACCATCCCCGGGAAACCGGGGCCGATGTTTTCCAATTAAAATCAACGTTTTTCCATCGGACGCGAGATTATTCGATTTCGCGTACCACGCGTCGAATAATTTCAATCCATTATTTCCGACTCGTAACTCGTTGATTCGCTTCTTCATCCCTTTCGAAAAAAACGGTTCAACGAGATCCCATTAGCAGTGTCTGATAAAAGCCACTCGATGCTCACGGGCGAAGTCTCGACTCGATTTCGGGTCGAATTCTAATCCCCCAAGCGTGCCACGATTCTCGATAAACTCTGGCTACTTAGGAATGCCAACGAAATAGAAAAAGGCTCCCCCTTTCTGACGAGGAACGTCGGTCCACCCTCTCACGATCCCGTTAGTAGCAATCGTAAGATAGGAAAAAGTGACTTTCGGTGTCTCTGATCGCAATCCAGGTCAACCGGGGTCTGTCCTCGAGCCGTGACACCGTCCTCGTGGAGACGGTGCCCGTAAATAATTCAGAAGGAAAGGCGCCGAGAGGCTTTGCCCGCGTCGCCATGACGACAGATTACACAGTCTGAGGATGTGCACGGCCTACTACGGCTCTCTCCACTCTTCTTCAACCGGTTCACGTTCGTCGCTCGAAGATACCTCGATGTCTTCCCTTTCTCGTGTGCGTTTCTCTATACGTTCGCCGTCGATAGCCTTCACGGAACCGGCTAACAGGAGGGTAGATCGAACTAGGGGACTGTAATTTCGTTCGGTCAGTTCTTACAATTTGTTGGACATCGTTTGCCCGCTCGTTCCTTCGTTGTATCACAGATTTCAGGGTGTTGACGAGGAATTGTGTAATATAATCAAATTTCATTCTCACTTCGAACTCTTCGACTAGAACATTTTGAAAGATTCGCGCCAAGAAATAATATTTCGTCTTGCATTATTTTGACTCGTCGCGAATATACTCGAATTATTTATACACTCCTCTTCCGAGAATTCTCAAGAAATTCGCGATACACGGTAAGTCGGTTAATAAGAATAAACTACTGGGTAGAACGTCGGTGTAATTCATTTTCTTCGAGCCACGAACATGGCGAAGAAAGACGGCAAACACGGGAAGAAAAGGGACGCTGACGGGGCCAAGGATACCGTGCACGGGCGCAACAAGCCGTTCTTTCTTCGGCAGTCTCCTAATCAAAGTAGGCTGGCATGCATTCACGGCCTAATTCGAGAAAACACGCGGCCCCTTTCAAGCCTTTGATCGCGCGTTACCATCGCATTAGGTGCGTGTACACGGGCAACAGCAGCCGGGGCTAGCGGGCTTTTCACGGCCTTCCTTTTCACAGGGCACTCGTTATTTCTCTTCGTGAAAGGAACTCGAGAAAGGAGAAAGAAGTTCTCTTCGCTCTTTCGTTACCTTTACCCAGCTCCGAGTGCAAATTATTTTTGCCGCTTTCTCGAACGATCGACTCGGGCAGCCACGCCACACGATTAATAGATAGCCAGCTAGCCGTTCAACGCGAAATGTTAATTAATAATTAGAGGAAGCTCGGCTCGGACCATGATTACGCTCTGATACTGATAAGCGGACGGGTCTTCGACCAGTTTGCACCTCGGGCGAAACGAGAGATCGCGTCTCAAAGTAGCTGCTCGCACCATGTGCTGATGAAATGTTTGAAAGCGCAGTCAAACTTTAGCTTCCCCTCCATAGTCGCCAGTTTGACCGCGTAATGAGTATGAAAGAAATTTTACTTGAATTAAGTCCCGATTATTTTCGCAAATAGTTTGTCCTCTGATGAATTCAGAGAAATAGAGTTCTATCGTACAATAGTAGTAAAACTTTTAACGAGGCTACAATTAGTTTTATAGTTATTTGATACGAGACGTATCGGTATTTTGACAGAGTTGATAAGCGAAAGTGGGAAAGGAGTGATTAGAGTGAAATATGTCAGACACTTTAATTGATCTTGGAAGGAAAATGTAGATCATGGCCTACTGACCAAGTCAACTACGTCAGTGTGAAATTCAAGCTAGCTAATGGTGTTTCTAATTCTGCGAGGAGAGTCATGTGCGATTCGCGAGAGAAGTAAAACAACATTAGTCGGTTGGTCACGTCCGAGATTCCATCAGTCGCGTTTCAATCTTCAACTGGAATCTCGATAAACATACTCGCCTTTTTCTTCCTTCTACGCAGTTCAATTTGTTTCCTTTTCTGTGCTTGGTATAACACAGTCGTTACACAAGCCAAATAAAATGGTAAGAATATACTTGTTTGCTGCGAATATTCCTAACTACGAACGAGCATCGACTAAAAGAAATATTCAGAATTTAAATAAAGAAAGATCAAAATGTCATAATTTAAATTTTATTTCCGAAAGATTATATTTTTCCATATTACAAATAAAATTATTTATATCGAGAAGAAGGAAGGAAAACGAAAATCTGCTTTGGAAGAAGAATCGCAATGTGGATTCCTTTTTGCCAACTTGGCGTTTCAAGGCGAAGAGATAATTTCTAATAACGCCGGATAACAATAGAAAAGATACCATTGACCCCGCACAATCGAATAGTGTATTCTATATTGGAAATATTATATTGATATTCCTTGGTCGTGGCTTCGCTAGGAGAAACGACTGCGAGAAATGAAATTGTATTGTAAAGAAGAAGCCAACGGATCCCTTTTCACATTTGCATTAACTGTAAATGTATCACGAGACACGGAAGACTGCAGGAAAGAATTGTGGGAAAAAGGAAAGTTATTCAGTTAAAGCGGCGAAATGTAAACGCGGGGGAGTGAAAAGAACAGGGTAACGCGGCGGAAAGTTTATTTTAATTCATACATCGCGCTCTGCTGGTATCTTCTGTAAGAATCGATTACGTACTTTTTTAAAGGAAAGAATACAGTGCAATTCCATGGAAGAACTATTCAACAATTTCTGAACAAAATATATTCAACTCGAACATCTAAATTTTCTACGCGATTTCCCATTAAGTTACATGCTTTGTTTATTATTATGTTTTACTATTACGTCAAATATTCATATAATTTTCAAACTTTAATTAATACGAAGTAGAATACAGATTTAATTTTATTGCAATATCCGATACTGCGTTAGAAATTCGCGATTTCATCCATATCGCGCGTTTTTAGGAATTCTGTTATCTCCTCAACTGGAAAAAGGATTCTTATGGCGATGACCTGGCAAAGTGAAGTGTTAAATCGCATCATTTTCATCCGAAACGTTCATCCGTCCACGCCCGTGTTGACAGTAATGACAGTAATGTGATCGACACGCACGCCACCAAACTGCATTTGTTCGATGATCGAACGTCACCAGCTCGAAGCTTTCACGAAAACCTGTCATTATTCCATTCAGTAGTCGCGACGCGAAACGTAAAGGATTTCGGAATTTTAAAATTAAGATGTCATCGAAATTTAAATTGAAATTTTATAATTCGTAGTGAAACTTTCGATAATAGAGCATAGAATTGCTCCTCTTTAAAGTATCTTTTTTACTTTCACATACAGCTATTATTCACCTTGAGTTATTGCAATTAAAAAGATACAATCGGTAGTATTAACTAGTACTTTATACGTTATTGGATAATAACATTGTAGTCATAATGTTGCTATAATAGTAGGTTTAATAATAGCGACTATTATTACCACACTTCTCAGCACGAGTTGCGTAATTACATGTTTAACGATAAGAATTACTGCCTTCGGCTTATTCAATTTTCATTTTGTTTCACCGATTACGCTGATCATCTGCAAACATTGAACGTTATATCAGTTTACCATTCTTCGCTTAATGTTATTGACCGGTCTCGAGTGCACTCATGCTTGTATATGAATCAATTTACGCAATTATTAAAGTATAAAATTGTTTATATTACTCAGCTGCATGGAATTTTGGCATGTTAATCAGAATTTTAATATCGTTAAATTCTGCGAAATAACGTGTTGGAAATTCTTTAATGAGGAATTTTTGGAATTATCTACTTATAACATACCGAAAAAACAGAAAATGTAAGTAATTATTAGACCGTGGATTTTTATACATTTATGGGAAATTTAAGCGCCCGAAAAAACACAGAATGTATGTAATCTACAAAAATATATGAAATATCCCAAGTATAATTAATTCCATTTTTTAATTGTACTCATAAAAGTATAAATTTGCATGAATATTTGCAGTGTACACAAGCTGCCACGCTCAAAATAAGCATTAACACTCATATTTTAGCGAATACACCAAGTTTATGGAAATAAATTATGTACAAATGAGATTATTAAAATTTATTTAGATTTAAGCATATGTTCTTGTTGGATTATGAAAATAGCCGGTGAGACGTGTTAGTTTTCGCATAAAATAGTCGGTGAACAGCGTGTTAAGGACACGGGACGGTGAATTTCGAGGCGAAACCAGGACGCGAATTTTTTCCCATGTTGAAAAAGCGGATTCTACTGCGAAGATAGAGGAGGAGAGAGTGCAAGAACAGCGCGCCACGCGAATGGAGCACATCGTCGCCGACCCCTTTTGATCCCTCTTGGCCCTCTAACAAGCGAATTAAAATAAGCACGCGTATAACATACGTTGCGCGCCACGTATTCACCGGGTCTGCAGGCTCGTGCTGCTGCCTTTCATGCCTCGCATCTTTCTCGATCCTCCTCTTTTTTTAACCTCCGTCGTTTCTTCTTGCTGAAACCGACGCAGCCGGTTCGCTGACCGCGTATCTCTCGTGCATTTCCTTGAGAAATGCACCGGCGTCCTTCGTCTTTGCTCGCATTCACCTCCACTGCGACCGCGTTTGTTCTATTTCAGCAGTCTCGGCCCCAACGAATTACCTCCATGAACCCAAGATCTTGAATTTATGGCTGCCTTTCCATTTTCTTACTTTGTCGAAAATCATCGTTCCTGAAAGATGTAGGCTTGCTTTTGTGCAACATTGTGTATGGTATTTCTTGACTTGAAAGTTCTATTAGATACTCACTTGAAGTCATATCTTTCTTAAATTCACACCACTTCTACTAAGTAGTTTTTTTGTACGAATACAAGCTGTTCTAATCCGAACAACATCCGAACAACAATCCGACTGCCGTGCAACAAAGTAATTTTCCCTGCTTAAAGACATCCTCCTCTTACGTGCGTAATTCAACCGTCTCGCCAATCACCTGGAACCACTTTGTTGCATCGCGTGTCTCTAATCCAGCGATTATAAAGCAACCGTTTCGAAGTTGATTATCCATCCGGTGGCAATAAATAAGCGTATACACGAACGTGGTTGCAAGGACGCTTCCGCGAGCGTAACAATCAAACGATTTCTTTCTTTCCGCGAACTGGTTATCCGTTGTGCACACGCGGTCTGGCTAAGTAAATGGTTGGAAACAGGCGGCGGTGGCGAGCCAGCCGTAATTTCGCGTATTTCCTGCCGCTGGCAACGACATGAAAATGCAAACATGCCCTCTCACCTCGGCCGCCGTTTGTTCTCGTTTATCCTCATTGTGCACGATGACAACGCGCCGCGCCGGTATCACATCCAGCTTCCGGCGTGCACAGTCACTGAATTAGATGTGTCACCTGCGAATATCATTAACGACCCTTAGGATGCAGCTGCGTTTCTACTACGGACTTCGCCCTCCTGCCCCTCTCTTTAATCCCCCGGACCAGAGGGACGTGTCGCGTGATGTTTAAACAGGCGCGGAAACGCGCGATAACGCCCGGCTCCCGCCAACTACGATAATGGCCGGAAGGACAAACGATCGCGAACTCTGCTTTCCTCGCTTTTTACGGCCGCTGCACGCGAAACCGGAGATTATTTGTGGGGCTTGAACGGAAAATACGCGGCTCGGATTGTTGCCAGTATAGTTCGCGTGGTTAAATTTTGCGCGAGTATTCCTCCTGATCGACCTATTGTTTCTTTTATCATCTCGTCGATAGAGATTTATCAAGTTTACAGTTCTTGACTATTGGATTACGATAGGTACACCCCTGTTCATAGATATTATCTAGGAAACTTATTGATCATATATGAGGTGGTATATGTTTGTCCGTGATAATGTAGTTGCTGGGCCCTCCTCCAGAGTAATTGTTGCCAGGGGCTGTAGATGGCACTGCTGGGTTTTCTTCCGCTTTTTTCGTGCGTGGAAGAAAAATCGGACTCCGGTTGCCGGGATTCGAACCCTGGTTCCGAACGTTCATAACCTAAGGCGCTAACCATTGCGCTGCCGTCGTCCAACACCAGTTAGTGTCGAGTGGTGGTATTTGGCTCGTCGAGTACCGCCACATATAGAAAACTCATACCATATTCGTGTAAGATAAGTAACAAATTGGACTTGGTTGCTAAAGAAAATGAAAAACTTTGAGATTTTTTACCCCACTTCTAAGATTACTTTTAAAATATTCATGTTCCCAATAGAATTTCGTGACCTACATCAAAATAAGATGTAAAAATTCCTGTGAACCGTCGTCGTAAAACGAAACTTAACGTAATGGTTGGAAACGGTGGTGAAATCATGGAGAGTACGTATCGAGGTGGTTGGATAGCTCGTATCGGTGGTTGACGGCGAGAAGAAAAAAGTCTGGTAGGGGTTGTCGCTCGAGAGTCGTTAAGGCGCTATCGCGTGATTAATCTCCCCGTTGCAACGCGAGAGCGTCAGTAATTCTCACGGCAGGCATCGAGTGCGTTACTTGGAAGCGTCATATACGCGAGGTTGAAACAAAGTGTGCGCACGATCGTTTCCATGCGACTGCCTTCACTGCGTCGACGACGATGTGTGACAGACTGGTGACAAACCGTGCTTGCTTTCGATAAGTGCGACCACGTATCGCGTCTATCTACCGAGGGAAATTGCGACGACAACGAGTCGTGCCGTTTCCGACCACTTCCGTTTCGTTTTCTTCCGTGAAGAAATTACAGGCGCCAGGATTATCGATTTTTAGAACTCGTTTCTAGAACTGAATATTTCTGACGTGATGCTTTCATCCAGGAAATTAATTTGTACTTGTAAAATTATTGTAAATTACTCTAAATTATTGTACATATTACACATATCAGGAAATTATTTCCTGCATTTATTCAGCACCAGTATAGGAGTACCATGAATGAATTCTTGTTCTTCATTTCATAATTATTACTCATCTAAGCGCTATATCTCAGAATAAATTTTTTATTAAGTTCAACTATCTTTCACTAGTAACAAACCTATTAATTAACATTGAAATAAAATAGTAGCAAGTGGAGTGTGAAGAATGTAGTACAGACACTATAGAACTCATGTTGGTTCCGTTCAATGGCCACCTAACGTTACATCTCACCTGCAATAAACTACATAATTTCAAACATCATTCAGTTATCACCGATATAATGGAACAGAGCTGGCAAGAACGTAACTTCAGAAATCGAGCAACAAGGAGCGGCATTCCGGGCGTGTCCACATGACAGGTGGGTCTCGATCTCACGCTAGAAAACGCGCATTCTGAGTCTATCGTTTCTATCGACCCTATGATCCCTCGGTCCCGTTAACTAGCCGTGCCACCGATAATAGTTTTATGCCGCTTCCTTGATTAAATCGTAGCCGGAGTAATAGAGGCCACGAGACGGGGAGGAGCTTGCGTGCAATTACGTTTGTTTGCTCTGACCAGAGATGAGAACAGATCCTCCACTCGCGTGGACCCGCTTATCCTCCGGCTCCATTAAGATTCCTAGGGACAAGGTTCGACCTCCCGCTGGAATGTATTCAGAACATAACATCAACGTTACGCAGTTTAGAAGAAGAATGAAAAAGAGAAGACAACTTTGACGAGCACGGCAATCAGGTATCAGGAAATTTTGCTAGAAGGTTTTGCCGGGCGATGTGACGTTTACGAGCACGTAACGCACAAGAAATCAGAGGAAAAATAACGCGTAAGCTGAGCACAGTTCAAGAAGAAGTTCCTGCTCTAGAGTTTAAAACATTGTACATACTTCTTTGCTATTTTACAAAACGAATTGGATGAAGTTCTTATACCGTGTAGGATGTAAGCAATACGATCAACCTTGGCATGATAAATACGAATAAGACAGTTAAAAGATAGACCGCCTCTAGCACTGGTGCTTTTAACATTCTTTCACGATACTTTCTCTTCTGAACTCGGGAATATATTCTTTCGCCTTTCACATGACAATCAACCTGTCATACTCATCATCCTTCAATCTAACACTCTCTTCTTCGTACGTCTATAATTTATCCATCTCTTCAAAGAACATTCCCGACTAGTTAAACCAACATAAAGCGTTCACAATTTATCCAAGGAAAACATTCTTCTTACCGTGCACTCGGTATTATTTCAAAGGACTCGATAATCATTCGCATCTGTGCGAATTGCATCGATTACGAAAATTCAGGAAGTAGAGCCAGCCGACGTTCTCGCGCTATTAATTGTCTGAGTCATCCGGCAGACAGGGTATTCATTGTTCTACGACCGACGCAACCGACCTACAAATGGCCATTGTTTTTCAACGCGTAATCAACAAATCGCTCGTCTTCGGTGCTGCATAATTCAACAGGACGGACGAGTGGGTTTGTTCGTTCGAGGATCGCGATACACAGCCGTACAATGCGGTCAATTAAACGATCATTATAATCGCGGCTGCTCGAAATAACAACGTTGGCCGAAGGTGAAACGCGACTCGAGCCACCTATCGATTTTATCGTTTCTCATTTCGGTCAGGGGATAAGAAGTCAGGTAGCACTCGGTACAATATGCTATAAAATTTTCTAGTTAACCCACAACCGTTCTGAGATAACCGGTTCTCCATCGGGTGCACAGGGTACCATAACGAACGAAGATAAGAAGTCGATCTCTTATCGTACAGAGTCTTATTAATCTCTGAACTTCTTGTCTTCATATTCTCCGTGTCTATTCTTTTGCTTGTCACGCATAGATTTCCCTGTTATCTTCTTAAAGTTGATCTTTTGCGAAACATTGTTTAATTGAAAGCAATGAAATTGCAAATATTTACTTCTATCGTGAAAGAAGTACTGGTAATCGAACGCGCTATTAGTCAACGTTTTCTTTATTGCGATAAACAGTAGCTTACGCTGAATAGTACGAATGCATAAATGAAACGCAGTATCATCGACTCTTTCAACACCACCTGGTCGCAATCGATTGAACGATTAAACACGAGTATCGGTTCCTCCGCTTATTGACGCAACGTTCTCGAAATTTACACTCATCGATCGAACCCGATACTCTACATACAGCTATACATAATAGGTTCGTAGTACAAAGTTTTGTATGACAGTTTCGTTAATTAACGGTTCTATATAACAGATTACGCTTCGACATCTTCTGGTAAATGCATCCTTGCTTCAAAGAATACAAAAGTTATAATTTTGTATAATATTTAAAATATGAAATTTACATTACGGAAGATAAGTAACATATAAAACTTACGAAAAGGATTAAACATTTTATAAAGTATTACCATTAGTATCGATGTTTCAAGCTTTACTATCACGTGAAAAATCTATTAAACGATCAGATTTACACCTGGAGATTTCTTCTCGTAAGAGTATTTATTCATATCTAGACCTCGGCAGAGGTCGATCAGTATCGATCATTGAAGGAACTCTCTAGGGTTTCATGTATCTAGAGAAACGGCAATTCCTTTCCTCGATCAGCGCTTAATACGTTGATAGTCTAATACCATCGGCCGGCCGTGATAGACCTTTGCACCTTCGTCTTCATTATCCATCAACCACGCCTTGGTTCCGCTAGATCGTTGATCTCTGCAAAGGCCACGGACGATTCTATCTCGGTTGGTTGGGTAACTGTATTTAATGTGGCCGTGCTCAGGTACGCGATGCGTCTTCCAAGGGATTTACTGGCCCGATGGATTTAATTTGTTGCGGTTCTACACGGGATTAATGCGTACATTGCGGTAGAACCATTCGATAATGTATCTTTCGGAAACGTTAGAAAGTCGAATGACCTGCGTGGACCTGGCCCAGACCAATTATTTTAGATTTAATTGCCCTGACCGGTGGGTGTATTGGTCGAGTACATCGTCGTTTCTAATCGAATTTCTCGATCTGTGATCGTGAAAAATGTATTCGATATAAAGAATCGTTTAGAAGCAATCATAGGTGCAATGACCACTGTTACGAAAATAATTCGTAAATTGTTATACACATATAGCAGCAAAATTTTTTGTGGAATTATACAATCTTTGTTTGGCCCGTTATCTCTGAACTGGTAACTACTTGAACATATTTAGAAGCGGTTTAAATGCCTCGCCGAAGCTTTTGCGATTAAAGCATCCATCGAATCTTTCGATATTTCAATCGGTCGAAGAAAATCGAATTTACCTCGTCGTTCCATTACAAGGGACGCGAACGCTACGTTGCTCGATGGAAGAACAAACGAATTACATGGTGGAACGAAATATCGAAAAGGGCGAGCCCGGAGAAGCAATAACGTCGAACGATGACCGATCGCCGATTACCCGCCGGGATGAAGAAAGAAAAGTAACGTGCCGTTCGTTACAGGATCGAGCAACGAGGATTCAATTACGATCGGGGAAAATTAGAACGGACGTATAGTTGTGTGTGTCTTTTATCGAGCCACGAGACGGGACCAGACTAAACCAGACATGATCGAAAGAATTTTCAGCCCTGACGGTCCGCCATCGTCGTCGCGCGGAAACTTTTGACGGCTGTCGTCTTCGGTCCGGGAATTAATGAGATTCCTTTCTTCTCCACCGTCATCCTGATGGTTGGAAAAATATTCCCGACGCTGCTTCAACAACGGTGCATTTAACGTCTCCACTTACCGAGTCCTCGGTGTCCGGCGAAGAAAGAAACTTTTTCGCAGCTGACTCGAACGCTCGCAGTCCCGTGGATTACGCGGCAATTTTAAACTTATTTCGACGTGGGATTTATGTTTACCTAGAAAACAACGGACCTTCGTGTTCCGTATCTTCCTCCTCTTCTTCTTCTTCCTCTCGAGCCTCTGTTTTTCAACATCGCCCTTGCTTTTTTTCGCCTTCAGCTCCTCCATCGACGCTTTTACCTCTTCTTCCCTCCTCTTAGGTTCAAGGAAACTTCCTACATATTTTATATTCGATGCGCGGCCCCGTTACGCGTCGACCACGTCGCTCCAACTTTCCGGGATTAACTGAGCATTAGTGTCTCGCCGTGAAGATCAAAATTCCTTGATTTATCGTCTCGTTGCCTTAGCCTCTCTTCTTCTTCCTCCGTTCTTCATTTCCTTTGTCCTGGTCGTGTTTTACGTTCACATTTTCTTTGACCGTCTTCAGAGATCCGGACACGATCTTTGGGATTCGAGCGAAACAACGAGCCCGTAAATTTGGTAGTAAATTCGTTACGCCTTTCGGATCCCAAAGAGACGTTTCGCAGCTATGTCGGCCATTGCGCGCCTCATCGGATTACATACTTTAGTTGGCAGACGTCTTTGTGCCTTTGTCGATGTGATGTAACGGGGCGTTTCACAGTGACGGATAACAGTCGGCGGAATAATGGGAAACCATCGTGGAGCTTCGCTAAATCAGGAATCAATTTTCGGGAAGAATCTCTTCTTTGAAGGAAACACGGACAGAAAAAAGGAACCGTGACTGCAAAATGAGATTCGTTTCTAGCGAGCCCGCAAAAACAGAGCACCAAGAAAACGAGGTTATTAAATTGAACCGGCAAAGAGAGATGAATTTTACGTTATTTTTATCGAGTTTCCAAGATTTAAGAACAGATACGCGAAATTAAACTGTGTTCTTTAACCAACAGTTTTTAGCGAAGAATTCGTCGATTATTCAGCTTTCAAAGAAAAGGATCTCTCAGAGGTCTTTTCTTCTATTCGAGGTTTTCGTGTACGCAGAGCCGTCAAACATTCGACAAAAGGATGAACTCGAGGTGTATAAACACAGGCTATATAAACTCTCTACATATCGACTATATTCTCCCTTGTGCACGTATGCGTTCTTCACGGGCCAAGGCTGCAATTAGTCGGTAGTCGATCTATGAAGAACTATTTTCGGTATTTCTAATTCTAGTCGATCGGGGAGTGGCAGAGAACTCCGGGGTCGGGCAAGGGAACTTTTAAATTGGAGTTTTGACTGGACGCATTGAGACGGACTTAATGTGATTTCGAATTGGCCGGAGGCGCGCGCGTACAAGGGAAAGAGAAATCGAACGGTTTCAGGAGGAGGAGTAGGGTGAATTCGACATCCGCCGACGCTGACGCCGGGCTTGCGAGACCTGTCCGTTCTTCCAACACCCTTCCACCCTTACTACCTCCTGCCTTCCATCTCTGATCGTCTCACCCTCCTCCATCCCCCTTCATTCTTCCTCCTCCTCGAGGCAACAACGGGGAATCCGTTGAATGAGACCGATTGACTTCACCGCTTCGACAAAAGGTCCGTCGAATCGCACCGGGAAATTCAGCCGCCACGTTTTTCCTGCCTTCGAATCAGAAGGGCGTTCGTAGGATCCGGTACTGGAACGCGAAGGGAGTTCGTAGAACGTGTATACGCAGCAAAGTCCCGTACGTTTTAATTGTATGAAAAAAGTTATATTTCGCGTAGATTCATTGTAGTTAAAGACGACTTCAGTTGATAATCCTTGTTTCCAGAGGGATATAACCTTATATCGCTAAGCTTTTTTAAGAGATTTTAAGATGAAATTATATTTTTATATAGTCGAAATATATGTAGTTTCACGTAAATGTTTGCTTCATATATATATTGCACGTATATATCGAGGTGTACGTAGTCTCATAATTCGTCGAACTCTCATCACGATACAAAGAGCAAGAGAGAAGAGAAGAGAAGAAGAGCTTGAGTAGCACTACAGATCTCGCGATAACGTAACGACAGTTCCTTAAAGGCTAGTCATATCGAGGCCGTGCATCTCGGTACCGTGCACACGATCCATAGATAGTTGATCTTTTTTACAAAAAAGTTGTTGCTCACCACGAACGAGAACCGCGCGTAATTCGTGAACCGTCGATAGCTACAAATTAATCGGCCTGATAATTAGCGGTAGAATCGTCGAGCAACGCATTACAAGGTGATAGTAATATTGATTGATACGAAAGTACACCATGCATCAGAGAAAACAAATACTTGATGAGGTACACAAACGTTATTATTACCGGGACATTTATCGTTCGAGCAAACATCGATCCGGCGTCGGTCTGCAATCGGGAAGTTTATCCATATTTTTAATCGCACGAACACCGCTGGCGAAAATCAATTTTGGCAATGAAAATAATTTCCTGGCCAATTCGGGTTAGCTATCGAACAGCGTTGTAGCGAGAACGTTCCATCACCGTGTACACTTTTCGCGATCGCGAAACAATGGGACCGTCTAATCTACGCTGCCGAATCTCTCGCCGCGACAGCACCCATCCGTGCACTAGCTGTACCACGGAGATAACGCGCTCTTTTTCTGTCGTCGTCATTATCGAACGATTTTGGCACCCTGTTCAGCGGAAGTGCTAGGTGCATGGGGTGAATAAAGAACATGGTGCCATGTAGATTGGATACACCGTGCGATTGTAGAAAGTGTAAATTTATTTATTAATATATACATAAAATTTAATTTATCAATTAAATATAGTAAATGTTTATATTTCATACGTTAAATGAATTCTTTCCGATATTGATAAATATTCTAATTGAAGATGACATTTTTATTGGATTTGATCTTACTTCGTCATTCAATATGACATGATTGAAAATAAAAATAATCTGTTAATCAAAAATCACCCGTGTTAAATGTTATATGTATATATTCATGTTATCGGAAGGAAGTACTAAAAACGACTGTATTCGCAGGAAGGATTTGTACATGATAGGATAAAGAGGTGAACGAAAACAAGCAAACGAGCAACGGCAGCGTGTTACCTGTACTTTCGCACGGCGATTCCATTCATCCTGGTAACACCGACCGCCGCCACCACTATTAACCCCAACCCCCTCTGGTCTAGCAATTAACCCAAGTGCGGGATTCGCAAAAACGGATTTCCCGAAAGCGTGGCGTTAAATTAACGTTTGCCAGCTCTGATTGTCGGACCGTGGCTCGTGTCGCCCGACCGGAAATCGCAGCTTGAAAGGGTCGATTAAACGACCGCTCGTTGATGACGCTGACTATCTTGTATCCTCGCCCGATTGTTCTTACGTGTCCAAACGAGAATCGCGTTTCGAAATCGAACAATACTTCCTATGTTAATAGCATATTCTGTAATGAAATTTTTAGAAGAATATTTGTATGTTACACGTATCGAAATTGTATCTATTTTATTTCATTTTATTTCATCTATAAACACGTCATTTTTCTGACATATAAAAATTTGATAACATCAACGAACTTTTCTACGAATAAAAAAGAAATACATTTGGATTTAAAAAACCTTGAATTTTGATGATCGATCAATGAACAATCCATGTTAAGGGTGAACCACAAGCGATCGCGTACGTGCCTGTGAGCGCGTAGTCAAACACACGCACATCTGTGCGCACATGCGCTCGCATAGATAGAAAGAGCAGAAGGGTGTCATGCTATAATGGTTGATTCGATAACGAGCTCTTTTTTCGAGTATAGAGTGGTTGCATCCGAATTGGTCGGATTTGTTTCGGAATGGGACTGGATCTCGAGAGTCGGCGGATAAAAAAATACGGAGGGTAGTTGGCCGAAATGAAGGGACGGAAGAAAAAGAAGGATTTAATATCACACCGCCGCATAAGGCAAAAGAAATGCTCGAATACAACGGCCGATGCAAAAATAAATCCTTTTTATTCAAGTACCCTTTTTCATCCCTCTTTACTCTTCCCTTCACTTTACATCATCGTTCTCTGTATGATCCTATGAGAAGATCCAGTCTGTGACACCCCTCGAGATCGAATCTCTGAAAGAATACGGGTTGGGTAAATTTTATACTCAATAAACGGTATGATTATATGGTTTTATCGGAAGATTTTGTTGTGCTTAGTCTATAAACAGTTGTAAATACAATCTAAATGCGGTTTTGATCGATCTCGTCCTTTTACCTTCCTCGAGATCGTTTAAGTCGATGCATGATCGATCAACACTCGCCGATTACTCATCCTTGGTCTACGTAACATTTTCATAAATTTTATTTAAGCATTTCTAGACCAGCGATTCCTTGGCTATCTTCTTGCGTATAGTCTCACGTCCTTGGATAACTATGCCGTATAAGTTTTGCATTCCACCAGCGAATAGAATCTTGGCACAAGTTCCACTGCTGCAGCAGTCTAGATCTCGCTAGCGATTCCTCCGTTCTTGAATTCAAAAGTACTCATTGATCGTGGCTCGTTAACATTCAGCATCGACTCTGGTCTGTCCCATTTAAGCATCCATCAGCGACGTTCGATTTCTCGTGCTATTTCTAGACACAAACGGTGTGTCTGCGCGATGTTATCTCCTTGTAGTGTCACACATGGTCGCTAGTATAAAGCAAATGGCCACTAGAAACCGCGTTGTTTCACGAGAGGAACGTGTCGTGACTGCAGACGGCGCTTCCAGTGCGTTTCGATCGATCCATTGGACACGGTGATCTTTCATTGTACGTTCTGTCGGATACTTGATCCTTCTCGCAGCCAAGTGTAGGTACTGCGCATGATCAATGTGGGTCGATCAGGATCGCCCTGACCCGGCTCGTCGCAGTTATTCTTTTTCTCGGAACGACCGTTCGATCGCGTACAAATTGCGAATCCTGCTACCCTACACGAAGTCCGCTATTTTTCTCCGGGACATTTGCATGAATTGGATCGGCGTTTCCCGGCCAAGGGACGATTGTTTAGCCTGACACGACGATAATCTATAGAAGGCCATGGGAATATACTTTGTTTCGTTCTTCAGTTTTTTCTTTGCGAAATAAGGTCGCGGTTAATAGTTTTGTTGACTTGATCGGTTACTCGATTGAGAGAAAAAAATAAAGAAAAAGAACGAACGCATGATAGGAAGAAAAATAGATAAGGAAAATCTTTCCATATACTATTCCCGTAATTTTCATACAATAATTGGAATAGATTAAAGCGATATACACAAGTAATTTCCCACGAAATGTCCCACGATCTTTGACACTTTTACACGGAACATTTTAACGAAACTGTTCACGTGGTTTCACATGGACATCGACCGGCATTGTATTCCAATTCCATTTGAATTTCAGCAAGTAACACGAGCGGTTGGTTGCGCGCTGGTATCGTACACCTACGCGGACATCCGCTCGTAGAGAACGCGCGCGCACGATCGAGCTACTTACAGAACGCTCGCGATGCCCGCTATGCATCCATATAGAACGTACACGCACGCGGGACGCGCGAGCTGCTCCGTGATGTACCATGAAGCGCGCGCGTTGCACACATGCCTCGTGCTCACGGGATGCCCAAGATGCTATGCCGAGGGACACGACTACCCGTTCGGCGTCGAGTCTCGATATCGAGCGTGCACGCGTGCAGTTTCTTTCCTGTTGGTGTGTAACAATGAGAATGGGGGTTGCACGAAGGCATCCGTACATGGAATTTTATGTGGTTCAGGGGTTACAGTTCCATTGTGAGGTAGGTAATAGCATTAGTGCTGTCTCATGAGGAATTTAGACAAAAGTAAAATTTGTTTGTGGATTAGTACCTTTTTTTCATTATTTATTCATTTTGTGCTAGTTATTTTTGGTATACTAGGTAAATGGCGCAGTGTAATATATAAAATTTATTGTTATGGAAATATTGGAATTCGACGTCTTTTTTTCGTATTATTAAGTTCTTTTGTATTGTCCAATTATAAAATTGCATTAAAATATACAATTAGAGATCATTGCAATATTGATTAATATTTCTACTCGCGTGAAAATATAACAAAATAAAACTACTATGTTATATACTGGTGAGGAAAAAGATTACGAACGTAGAGGATCAATAATTCCGTCTATAATTCCATGGTACGACTTTCGAACGTGTTTCGACAACCGTATGCGTATTGCCTGGATGTAGAGATCGTAGTTCAATCGTTTCCGCGATTCGTAGTTACGATAGTCGGGGAGGGGAACTATTCGTTGACAGTCTAGTCGTGGTTCGAGCGGAACGCGTCCCTGACGTCCGGATTTATCCGCGACAGAGCCGGGATTCATGGAACGTCTGTCCGTTCTCGTAAATTTGCCAGATAAAACTCGCGCGTCTCGAGTGAGAATTGCGCTCCTTCGAGCAGTATTTCACCGGGGCTCGTTCGACCGTACCGATAGTCGTCGATTTAAAGGGAACAGAAACGTTGAATTCGGTGCCCTGATGGTCATTTGCGATATTACGCTTTGAGTGGAACTCGTAAAGAACACTTTAACGAAAAATACCAAGCAATAAATATATAGAATTACAAACGTAAAAAAAAAGAAAAACAGTCGATCATCTTCATTTGCTTCTCCGCGAAGTATTCAATTTGCAAATAATACTCTAAAATCAATAAAGAACACTTTAACAAAAAATGTCAGCCGATAAAAATATTAGATCACTCGTTTTCTTCCCGTTTCTTTTTTCCGCTACCTGCGATACAGAAAACTCCAAACTCAAAAATATTCAATTCGGGCTTCATACATAGAAACGTGTTTCTTAGTCGCCATTTCTTCAAGTTCACCCCGCATGTACAAAGGACTACAAAGAAGACGAGTAACAGTAACGATATTACGCAAAGAGATAAGTCACGTTTAGTGTTGCGAAGGGTGCGTGAGAGGGTTAGATTATACGATGGTTGTATACTCCCACTCGTCGACCTAGCATCTCCATCGAGAAATATTCCGTTCGGCAGAAGCGTAAGGGATGAGAAAAAGGAAAAACCTTATCGGAGTTCGTTCTTCGCGATTTTCACCTTTCGCTCTATAAAACCAAACGCTGTAACGAATTACGACGCGATTCCACGCTCGTCTTTCTCGTTTTACTCTTGCCTGCCTCATTCTCGCTGTCTGTCTTCAAACGGAGTTAGTCCGCTTTAAAAATCCGCCGCTCCTCGACTCTCTCAAGCGTGCTCGAGTTACGGGCCAAGCTGCGACCTTTTTCACAGTGGATAGTCTGAGAAACGAGTCGTTCGAGCCACGACGAGCGCGTTGCGCGCACTGCCGCGGCTGCTACATGTTGATAAATGAGTATAAAAGAAAATATTTCGGTGAATATTTATTTACACAGTTTAATTGGAAAATCGTTTTAACATTAATTTCAATATCGATAGAGAACTATAATTAACGATAATTGGTTTACACTTTGGTCCATTTTACGAAGGAGTTAACAATTAATTCATGTAAATGTTAGTGTAGTTAGCGCTGTAGTATTACCCAACTAACTCTGAAACACATTGAAATTCCAATATCCTGAATTAACTACGTCGCCTGAAAAATTCCACAGAAGCATCGTACATTGAGAATTATAGCAACCAATAAACGCAAAGTATTCTAGAATTCGCAGCTTGAAAGGCTGTATTCTCCCCGTGGAACCGATCTGTTTGTCGTGTTACGGTAAATTATGATCCCATATTAATATCACGGAACGCTTGCTGCGCTATCGGCGAGTGGTTCCACCAACCGGTTCGTGAATTAATCTTTTATCGGACACGGCGTTTTAATTGGTGCGGATTTGTGTGTCAGATTAATCGCGCGATCGCTATCGGCGCGACTGGAAGGGATGGGGTCACGTTGCGCCGGAAATACGCCACGACCCGCGTGATACCAAATGAAGATAAATGGTCCCTGGCCACGGAAGGCGACGGGTAATTGAAACGTATAACGAGATTCTTTGTCCCGTTACGGTTGTATCTTTCTGGCGTCGTGAAAGTAGACAAGAATGGGGCGAAATGCTTCCACGTTGTAATTCGTGATTTGGCAGCTCAGGCTCGTACTCACATGTTAAAGCAGACAGCAGAGGATTTCGTGATGATACCCAAGTTTAGATTGAATACTAAGCCTTCGTGTTTTATAAACATTTATAACTCTTTTCTTTTCGAAGATATTTGAACTTACTATAGAAAACTTGAATATATGTCCATATTGTAGATATGTTTAGCATTTTGAAATTTCATCGTATTGTAAATATTAAATATTGTTACACGAAATGGTAAAGTTTATATTTGCCAGCCTGTGGAGGTTTCGTAATTATGCATAGATTTACAAAACAGAAAATTCAGGAACCTTTCCTCTGAGGACTCCTTTTATTTGTTAAAAACTTGGAAACACGGACAGATGCATAAATTAGATACTTGAACATCTCTTACTCCAGCTTTATACTCCGTTATATCGAAGAAAACTTCTTTTCAACGAGCACTTGGATCCTTGTAGCATAGCTGCTCGACAGTTTCTACATTCCATCGGTTGTCAATGACTTCGGTTCGCCTGATTGGTCATTCAGAAGTATTCGATGTACGTTTTTAACGAACTCATTCAACCGACGCGCGTTCGTCGCTCTACGAATCTTTATTTTTCATCCGCCAACTTTCTAGAATTCCTTTCGATCTGCTGTTCCCGCGTCGATACGCCGCAATCAACCGCCATTATCTTCCTCGAGATTCTTCGATTCTTCGACTCTTCGACCGTAATGAGGACTGTTTTCGTGGAGAGGTTAATGCCTCGAAAGTCTTTCTCGCCCACGATTGAAATCGTCAAATTCGATTATCAGACCCTCGTATTGTCGAAATTCCGCATCTCCACGATAAAACGACTGGGGATCCTTCGAGGCGGCTCGTAAAAACGACCGGTCGAGCTGTAGGGTCAAGGGAAAAAAGCGTAGCGTGGAACGGGAGGGAGCAGAGGGCGTAACGTCGTTTACGAAGTTGTCGGTGGATCGTCGTCGATTGACAGCGGAGGAACGGCAAAAACCACCAGCAGCTGCCCTATGAGTTTTTCCTCTTCATCCCCCCTGCGCGCTTCTTTGGAAAGGGGAAGAAGAGAAGGAGAAAGATCGAAAAATGTGAAGGGAAGGTCCGAGAAGAAAGAGGGAAACGAATTTAAAGGGAAGGTGCTGCGATGTTCGTGGCGATGCGATGACGAGGACGTCCCTAGTCTTGAAGCGACGGGATCGTTCTTGCCCCCATCTTGAACTGTCCGTTTTCTTTTTAACTCGAAGAATAAACGAATAAATCGACGTTTCTTTATGCAAACTTGCGTTTAATTCGGGGCGAAATAGAAAGGCATTAATTTCGCATGCAAATACCGGCGGCTGTGCCATTCGCGCGTCGGAGCTTGAAGCGCGGGCGTTGCAGAAGGAATCGGAGAAGGAAGAGAAAGGGGCACGGAAATGAGCGTGGAGGGGGAAGGGGTCGTCTACGGAGGCTAGGATAAGGGGATGAGGAGGCAGAAAGCCGGTAAACGTGAGAAGGTAGGCAAAGACGGAAGATGGAGATAAATAGAGCGAAAGTGGAAGCGCGACAGAAGGGACGTAACGAATGGAAATAGAAGAAAGGTGTAAAACAGAGAAAACGAAGCGGGATAAACACGCAGATGGATAGGGAGAGATCCCGCATGACGGACAGAGATGGATAGATCTAGGAAAAGGGAATGCGAACGAGGACAGTGTTAAGAAACGTGGAAAGCATGGAGAGAGCTTTTCGAGGCCGAGGGAGAAGGGAAAAGTAAAGTCGAGCTTCCAGTCAGGATTCGGAGTAGAGGCGGCTTTCACGGTATAATCAAGATGTTTGTTGACGTCGACGGCGCAGGGGTTGGTCGAGGGAAGGGTGACTGAAATAAACGTAAGAACCGAAGCGGGGAAATGAAGGGCTGGCGGAGGGAAACATGGAGGAGGGGGAAAGACACGGACGTAGGCAGAACCTGTAGAGAAAGTAAGTGTCGCTGGGGAGAAGGGCCGGGAATAGGGAAGCGGAAATGCGATTCGAAAGAAACGCGAACGTGCGAGAAGTTCATAAACAATGAGACGTGATGAACAAGGGTAGACAGGATATAAAAGTGAAAGGGATTGAATGAATTGTGACTGTCACCTCTGGTTAATAACCTTCTCTGATTATACACAACCTTTTATTAATTTATACGTCTTTTTTCTGTTACAGGTAAGGGCGCTAAACATTAAAATTCTTGTCACTCAGACTGTTATGTACGTAAGTAAAAATAAATCACTATAAGTGGTAATAGTATCATTCTATTTTCCAAATGGCACAAATTTATCTCGTTGTAAAATGTGTCGCGATTCAAGCGGAAGCGCGCGGCGCGTGGAGGCCGCTTAATTAAAACACGATTTCTAGTTCGTATTCCGGCCGCGTGCCGGTGGAAAACTTTCCAGCCAGCTCACGGACGCCCGGTGAATCCCCGACGGGAGTTGTGAGGGGAAAGGCATCACGAGGTCTTAAAGATGCTTCGCCAGAACAGAGAGGAGTGGTTTACGGTATTTTCAGCTAGCGTACCGAGATAGTAACTATCCCTCCGGTGGTGTGGCGGTTTGTGTTCCGGAAGACGGTTTACGGCCTCGCCAGCTGGGAAGCTCTTTACGTACCAGGTGTTAGACCACGGCCAACCGCGAATAGGGTCGAATAAAACGCGTATGATTTACGATCGAGCGCCGCGGCTTCGATTAATTCCCCAGTTCGAGGCGATGGTTCAAGGTCGTTTACAGCTAAGGCGCAACGCTTCCTCCGTGGGAAGCAGTCGTAGATGTTAGATGTGATCGCGCGTTTTCCTTTCATTGCCTCTCAATATCGAGCTGTTTATAACTGGATCGTAAAACTTGATCTGGCAATTTGTTTGTTTACAACCGGTACGCGGATTGAACGGACGTTACGGAGAAGAGGTTATCCTTCGTTTCCACCCGTGAGGAATATCGACGATAAGACGTTCTACGACGTTGTTACTCATATCATAAAAATCTGTTACTATCGGCGATATTTTTGTCTTCCTCCTTAGCGAAGGGAAACGCATAGATACGTCAAAAATTGGTGAACGTTATATAAACAGGGATCCTTTAATTTGGAAGAAAACAACTGATTTCTACGAAAGACTATGAAGAAATTGAGTCTAACGGCTCGGGGCAATCAAAAATTTCTCTCTCGATAACGGTTTCAGCGAAAGGAATTCCACGCGAGATGACCTCCTCCAAATTTCACAGCTCATTATGTACCATAGGAATGCGGCAATATCTTCCGTCGGACCCTCGAGACCGCCAGTATTCGTCCTTTCCTCCCGTTCTCGTTCGCAGCCGTCTCGGTCGCGCGGGATGTTCTTAAAAGAATTTGATATCGAATTCTTCCCTTCGGGCGGCTGCCACCAGGCGAGAGAGCCCTGCTTTCCAGGGAAGGAAAGGGGGAGAGGGAAACAGCGGCAAAGATGGAGGTGAGTGCATTATCTGGAAGTTGAACGGACTCCAGCCGCACCCCTACCAGAGGGAAGTTGGTTTCCACGCCGACAGGAACGCCAGGCTCGACTCACGGGAGCTTACGATCGGTACCGCGGAATTACGTCGCCGGATAATAACGTTTTATGCCGATTTTAATACGCGACTTCGTTTTCTACCACCTCCCTCTCCTGCTCCAACCTTACAAATCACCTTCGATTGATTCGAGTCGAGTTACGGGATTCCGAATCCGTCGACTTCTTGATATCAACTATTCTTTTCTGGGAACAGACGAGATCCTCTTGTGGTTTTCTCGATCACTGCCCTTTGGCCTTATTCTTCCATTGTTTGCCTCGGTAATTTCACTTCTTCGATTTTTATTTCGGAATGAACGACAATCTGAGTCATAATCGTGGTGGCTAGCCATTTTTTGAAGAATCTCCTTACGTAGTTGAATAACAGAACGTAGAAGTATTCCTCTCTTTCATCCTTTCGTTTAGTTACTTTCCAAGCAACAACACGCCCGTCGCATCAAGAATTCCGCGCAATTAATATCTCTACGGCGAGGCGCTTCGCCTGAAAAATTAGAAGCTCCGCGTGATTGATCATCCAATTACGTAATTACACGCTCGACGCTCGTTGTTAACCAAACTCCACCGTCCTCCATCTTTCCTTGGAGCAACCGTG
The DNA here is from genome assembly GCF_024516045.1 of Bombus affinis. NCBI lineage: Eukaryota > Metazoa > Arthropoda > Insecta > Hymenoptera > Apidae > Bombus > Bombus affinis. Next base: position 7,841,130 of record NC_066344.1, on the reverse strand, counting down.
GAAGGATGAAAGGAGTAAAGTAGTCGATAAATCTTAGCATGGCTTGCCTGATAATAATCGCCAACGAGAAGCACGTCGAAACTCCCGTATCGCGTAACGCGATAAACCGCACGGCGATGAGTCTGCTTGCTATGTCCAGCAAAGTTCTCCCATAAAACCGGCAGTCTGGGATAATCTCAGTCGCGAGAGACCACCAGTGCGACGCGCGTCGACGCCACCAAGCGACGCGTTTAACGGCGACGGTTAATTAAATTGAATAATTGCGCGTAAATGTCAGCCGGTATTGGGCAACTCGAGACATTTTCAAGCGTTGCACGTGTCGATTTACGAGCGGTCGCGATTCGCGTTTCTATTGCCACACATGGACATCGGTCTGCGGTCGAGCACAACGTTGAACGAGCATCGAAATTACCTGAGACACGAAACGCGTCATCATAAAGTTGTTTATGGGAAAGAGGGGATTTCACCGTCTGGCGAAATTCTGACGCGATACACGAATCGATAGTTTGCTGTGTTAATTTGTGTATCAGTGGTTGGAACTCCGGTAACCTCTTTAAAGCATTTCTGTTTTCGGGGTAGCTTAATCTTCCTGTATTGGTTTATTCCATAATTAATGCAATTCCATATTTTTTCATTTTGAATTTATTCAGATGAAATCGAAATTTACTTATTTAAATACTATTAATATAGAATATAGATCACATAGGGCTAATGTAGGGAAATTGTTATTAATAAAATGACGGATTGAATGCAAATCATTTCAGTACGGTAAACATAGATTGGATGTTCCAATAAATATCATTTTGAATTTTTGAGATGAAATCGAAATTTAAATACTATTAGTATAGAACATAGATTATACAGGATTAATATAGGAAAATTACAATTAATAAAATCATTGATTGAATGTGAATCGTTTCAATATCGGTGAACATAGATTGGATATTCCAGTAGTACCAATTTCTTTCCCCTTCCTATTTAACCTTTATCTTTGTTCTACTTTATACGGTATTGATTGAGATTTACGAGGGTACGCGATTGGTGACTGCATTGTCGCGCGGGGCACAATGCTGCTAGCATTAAAACGAACCTGCAAGGTGTATCACTAATAAATTTTATGGAAACAAGAAAAATGTTATCTTGAATAGATCGAGGTGCTCGTGAAACTTTTCGACGATCACGCGAATGAATTAATCCATCGATCGCTTGCTTCTTCATTTTACGAAATGAAATACATAAAAAGAAAACGTAAAGAAAAGAATGATAAAAAATAAAGTGAAAAGGAATCGCGTCTAATACAGTTAATCCTAAATAGAAGCGAATTAACATGAACGATTATGAATATGCAGGCAATCACACGTGAACGCGAGCACAACGAACCGCTATGGCAGTGTTACATGCGTGTAGATAATGAAGTTTCGTAATTAACCAAGTAGATTAAGCGATGGCTTTGGTAACGCGTACGCGAGGATAGAATATTACTAATATCCTACATCATTAATTGCTCATCAAATAGTACGCCTACGTTAAATTACACCGTGTTCGCCGATCGCTGCTGCCATTAGCATTTAGAATAATTATTTAATCATCCCCTTTTTCATCGACTCTTGCTCTGTATCTGATAAAATAACGTAAACCTTTCATATCACTGTAACGATTCATAAAAAAATTAGAACCGTACAAATTTAACAACCCGTAATAATAACGTGCAATAATGTTTCACGGTTATCATTGTCGATTTACAAACGGTCGTAATTAGCCGGTTACATCTCGCTCCCGTTTTCGAGCCGCTTGTCGACAGACGTTTCATTTCCTCGGCCAATGAAATCATCCGGTAATGAATTTAACTTCCCGTCGACCGACTTACGATCTCGCGGAGCATCGCTCTCCCGGGTCGCTTTGATGTCTGCCAGCCAACCCGACGGAACGCCACGATGCAACTTTACTCCGGGCTACGTTTAACGCGACACGAGCATTACGCCGATATTAAAAGTACATCAAACGCGATGTACGGCCTCGCGTGGCGAGAATCTACGCGGCGGCGCGATCTTTATTTGCTCCTCCGTGTTTCGACTCGGTCAAAGGAACGAGGTACGCTAGGTCCGTCGCGGAACTACGCTTCAAACGAAGTTAGACTAGACTAGTGGTGGCGTCGTCTTTTTTGTTTCTTGACTGGTACCTAAGGAACATCGCGTATTTCGTGTTCAGTTTATTCTAATTTGAACCGGGTGGTAAAGGGCATGTTACAACACGAATAGGCGTCCAACCGTTGAAACCCGATGACAAATGGCTCTTCGCTGCACTAGTTTGAATTAGCTAGATCCTTTTGAGAGAGAAACAGATCGCACAGCTTACCATCGTTTTCTCCTATTTGCGTCGTTTCTCTTGAACGATACAGCCCCGGGACTATGTTGATCTTTATGTTAATGCAACGTACAGTAGCTCATGAAAGTATTCGAACGTATATAGGAACCTTTTATGAGTATTACGTATTATATGAAAGGTTTTGAAATTTCATTAGCATTCGAGGTGGTCATTCATATTGTATGCTAATTGTTTACTAAATAGGCATAGCTTTGCAATAAATATCTTTTTACGGTGAGTGGTAGGATACTTTCTCAAGCCATTGTACGTCTGGCAAAGTTTACGAGCGCTCGTGACCTTCCATCGTTATACGTTGTACCTTACGCGAAGTTGCGGTCAGGGACTCGCGCGCACAACGAGATACCGACGCGCGCTGTGCGCAAGATGTATCTATAAAAAACTTTATGGGCCAAAGAGATGCCTGTATACGAGTTGTGGCGAACATATACGGTGCTACGTATATGGATGTAACGCGGGACGGTAATGAAAGTAACGAGATCGCGTCTCGGAATGGCAGTCATTAGCTAGGAACTTTCGATTCGCGACGAAAGCTCCGTGAACGGGGTGGACGGGATAAATTATTGGCCGTTCGTTCGAGTTGCTTTTTCTAGTGCGTCCGGCCTAGTCGATGAAACGCTTTGAGGCCAGAGCCGACGATTCTTGTAACGCGGTCGGATGTAAAATGGTTTTAGCGATGTTCCGTGTAAGCAAACACTCGGCTGTTGAGGCGCGCCAGATTCACGGATAAAAATTTCACGGTAAAGAAGAGCAAATACCCGAGCAATTAGTGCTTCCTCCCGATTATTTGTGCTACCTACATCATTTCAATGCGTTTAGGTTTCTCGTTCGTTGCTACTAACAACTTCAACGAATGTTTCGGTTTCATCTTGTCCCGTTTCGTCCGTTCTTGTTTCCTTTTAATTACCATTGTTATTCTCGAACGAATTATCGATTATCTCGAGTACTAATTATCTTGCGACACTGCTATAAACCGTTTCTCTTTAAAGTACCATCGTATTTGCATGATGGAGAATCAATCACGCTGAATTGACATAAATGGATCACGGTGTCAGGATTTCTTGAAAATTTTTATCGTGGCTTCCTGTTTGATCATATTCACGCATTGTTGATGTGTTTGCACATACATCAATTCATGTAATTATTGAAATATAAGATGGATAGTTTGTCAAATATTTGTTAAATTACTTATCATGGTTATCCAATTCAGTAACCTGTGTTAGTTTCTGCGTAAAGTAGACGATCAACAATGCGTTAATATGACCTATTGCAAACGCCTACTTTTAAACTCATAATTGAGCTATAGTATCGCGTATCCTCGATAATTTCACAATTAATTTCACGTCCATGGTCCCGTTAAACAACTATGTATATCGTGATTCCAACCGCTAGGTGGCGTGCAAAGCGAGCAAACAGATAAAGAATTGCCGTGTTTTCCGATCATCGGAGAAAGACACGCGGACGTTATGAGTCCGGGTCACGACAACGTAATTTTCATACGCTGGAAACTATTGGACACGATCGTTGGAGAAAATAATAACGAGATGGCAATCTGATAATGCGATCGTCGCACGGGAAAATTAAAGTACCACTTTAGGGCGACGCAGGGTGGCGCGCGCGACGACTAAGAACGATACAATTTGACGCCGGCAATTAATTCGCGTTCCAGGAACGTCGTTGCCGGATGAAACGACTTCCTCGTACTCGCGTAAGACGCAACAAGTGAAGGGGAGATTCCACGGCGTTCCAGTGACACGTTACACGTATACACACGAGCGCGCTTTCCTCCCTCTTGTTTTTCGTTCTGTAACGAAGAAATTGCAACAAGCGCGAGAACCATCGGCGTTTCTCTTTATTTCAGATGACCACGCTGGAACCGGTCTGACATCGGACCACGCGTAAATTTTTCTGGTATCCCGGCGAGTCGCCGGTCCTCTCTATGTAAATTCGGTTTAATGGTGGTGCATGAATGAAGATTGGGTGACAGGGATCGTTCGGAGATTGCGAATCGTTGTTCCACGCTCGTTCCTTGGACTTCTCGTAAAATTCGCTGGTACTTTATTAACGGATATGCCTCGGGGAGGAAGATTTCAGAATTTTGGTACACCGAAAACCGTTTCATTCAGAGCCACCTTTCTTTTTCTTCATTCAATTAAAAATATTTATATATAATTATATATTGAAAAATATTTATACATTATTTCGCAATTTTCTATATAATTTCAATATATCTTGAAAATTGAATAAATTTAATATTTTCATTAAGAAGGGCAATGAAAGCACACAACAAAATACTCACAGTGTAACACGGCACAACTTTTTGATGTCAATACGATACACAGGATTTTGACGATATTCGTTCTTAATAATTTTAATTTTAATTTTATAAAAATAATTTTTGACAATACGCTACGTTGTTTCCCGGGGACCCAGTTACGAAAGACATGGCGGGTTATTCAGGATGGACAGATTGCGGAACGGTTCGCTTTATATCGAGATCGGCGCATACGGAGGTCGCAGGTGTTCCATACGAGGCAGGCAAGCTAAAAGCCGTCCCGAACAAATTACCTTTATATCCCGGCTGTCGCGGATCTCGTCGTCGATGCGTTGCGTCCGTAACGAAATTTGTGGACTCGGCCGGTGACCACTATTGAAAGAGTGGATCCGATTGTCTGTTAGGGATAAACGTTTTCGAATATCTGTACCGGGGACAGGTGTTTCTTATTTCAAGGAAAATACATCGTTGACCGGTCGATCGTGTAAAACTGATTGTGAGATTACATGGTGCAGCCTGGCTGGCTATTTCTTGAACGACAAATGGTGGTAGCCTCCTGCGATATTTCGTCATTGATGAATACATCGAACTAATTGGACGATGCGTACCTCGTAGTCGTTTAACTTTTCTGCCACTATTCGCCAAGCCTATAGGATTGCAAGTTTAAGTTAAGATCGTTGGCGCATTCAAAGAATGAAACTATGACACGAGTAAATATAGGTTATTCAGACTTTAGATTCTAGGTTGTCATAAATTAAACAAGACGTTTCTGCGGGCGAAGTTCAATCTATATTGGTACTTTTAATGAACATCGTCTTTATATACGTAGAACAGACTTAAATAACTGACTTTCGATCTATTTCTGGCGTGCTTACGTGCGTCTAAAAACAGAACTGTAGGCTTTTAGCCTTTAAGTAAAAAGCTATGATAGATTGGTGTAAATTTAAAACTCTTACAAGTATTCCGTTAATTTCTTTACCACATTCTAGAAACGCGACTCGAAACGTTGCTGTCGTTTCGTCTTACCGCAAAACCGTAGCCAATTGCAACGCAACGAGGGAACGTTGTTCCACTTTTTCCTTTCATCCTTGCGTGTTCCGCAGCAGCCACGAAGAATCACCTCCCACCGTCAGCCGTTCGTCAGAGAGCAGAGGTTTACACATGACTACGCGTCCACGGGCCGGAAACCAGAGGCTGTAGACTGGAGCAAACACACGCGAGCACACTTCTATCCGCGTATAAATATGCGTCTGCTTCGTGTATACCGACGCTCGTACGTACAAATACACATACGCAACAAAACTACACGTCAGCTCGTACGACAAACGTAATCTGTCGTATGTGTGCGTGTGTATGTGTGTGTGTGTAGCAGGTCGTAAGGGGTTGTCGTAGCTCGAAGGGTTCGCGAGGAGGCGGCAGCGAGACGGGAGGGACATCAAAGCGAGATTGGCCGTGTAAACCTTCGAGCAACAAAGTCGATTCCTCCCCTCTCACTCCTGTTCCTCCGCCTTCGCTGTCGCTCGTCCTACCCGCTGTTTGCGACCGTCAAGACTCTCTCTCTCTCTCCCTCTCTCTCTCTCAACATCTCTCTGCCTCTCTCTCCTTGCGCGTCTGAAACCTGCCCAGGATGAACACCAGGAAACGACGAGAAGGATCCATCTGGGACGAAGGCACGAGGACTCTCCACCTCGACTCTTCTCCGCTACATGTACGCGTTGTCAATAAAATCTCCAAGCTACGCTGGAGTTTTGAAAGAACCCGTTTCTCCCTCTCGTCTTTCACCAGGGAGACTTCAGGTTTTCTGAGCGATTGAAGAATTACGCGGAAGATTGGTCGCGATTCGGACTCTATATATAGCAATTGATAAAACGCACGAGACTTATCTTTTCAATCTTGACGCAATACACAGGACAGTAGCGATGCATTAACGTGATTTTCATGGAGTATTAAAATGAAACACTGTCCGGTAATCTTTATTAACGAATCTGATATTTTGTTTCTTTCATGGTTTACTATGATTATATGGAGATGATTTAACACTGGACACAATCTGAATCTGATCACCAAACCGAAATTACCGAGCAATCGACGTCGGAGATGGAGCTATCTCGTTAACGATCAGCGACGTTCTTCTGTAAACGAAACAACGACTCTGACCACAGTCACTGTTCGATTGGATGATATTAAAACCGTCGCGGTATTAATTCTTATCGACAGAATGAATTAAAATGAAGTAAATTCGCCGCGTGCTCGGAGAAATCCGCGGTGATAGCAATTTTTTCACGTTGGGGGTAGAAGCTGATCGTGCAACCATTAGTTAACTCGTAACCGTGATCACGATTTTTACGTAGTCCGGCTTAATTGCTGCCTTTCTTGGCGTGTGCGCAACGCAACGATCGCGCGCATACTTTATGTCCGACGCAAACAGCCATTAACGGGCAACGCAAAGCGTTAGAAGTAGTTTGCCTTAGAGCAGACAGCGGCCTAAGCGGTCGAATCGATCGCGCTCTGCCTCACAGCGGCCCATATAACGCTTGAATTATGCATCGACCGGCGAGCAAGAGGGAAAACGAAGGCAGAGGGAAATGGACGAGCACGTGAGCTAATCGAGTCGTTAACGAGGCAATGTCAGCCTGCTATAGGGGTGGCGATGCAGAAACGCTGAAAGTTGAATTTATCGTCGAACTTTTTCACGGGGAATAAATTACGCTAGGGTGAGAAAAAAGGAGAAAAAGTGGAGCGAGCGTGTCCGGTCGCGAGCCCGCAGGAAGATGGAAAACCAAGCGACGCGGTCTGGAACGAGAGGTAACTCCTATAAATAAAGAGGTCGCGTGCGCGACTTCGCGGCAACATTCGTTAACTCGTTAGAGAGTTTTTAGACTCTTAGTTCCTTTTTCTTTGGAAAATTCTATGTAGGTTACTATTAATCTTCTTTGACGGGGTACCGCTTGTTATTTAATGCGAAAGTAGGTCCAAACACGAGTGGAGGAATAATGATTTTGTGTACGAAAGATTTATGGACAAATCGTGCGTATATTTTACGTACAAAGTTCACGTTTTTGCCGATATATCCCAAAAGCAACGTGTATATGTATATTCGATCCACTTTCATCTCGTTCCGAGACCGTTCCTTTGCCCGTTTTTGGGTCTGCAATCGGGGGAATGATCGATTTCTTCTCGGAGGGTTTCTCAAGGTTGGCCCACGCTTCCAACCGGTTTCTTACGTAACATCGAATTATGACATACCTGGGGAAGTTTCGTTTGTACCGCGCTACGAACTACAGCGAATGCCTTTTTACGAAGATTTATAATTTTTCTTTTCCGTATCTCAACGTCCCTGTACAGATAAAACACGGAAACTTGCAGAAAAGTAGAATAAGGTCAACAGTAGTCAGCCGAGATTAAACGATAAAATACTGGCGCGTGCAGCATAAAACTCTACGTCCCATTATTTACTCTCCCATATACATGACTGGTCTCTGGTACCAAAAATTTCCAGGCCAAAGGAGAGCAAGAAAGGTGACCGAAATATCCACCGATTTCGGCCATTATCCCCAGAAATATGACCCGGAGTCGTCGCGAGAAAACATAACTTTCCTTTTCAAGAGGTGGCAGGACTACGTCCATTGTGTTACAACGAAGGGACCAGAGCCGAGAGACCAGGGTCCCATTGTGCGCGCGCGTCGTGTAGAATTCTACCTGGCCCCATTATATCAGCGCGTTGAAAGTGGCACGAAGGCTTCGTCGTGCACGTGCGTGGTCGGTCACCGCGCGATTCAACCCAGCCCGGGACAATGAACGAGCCACCGAGAGTAGAGGATGAAAGCCCACGGTTACACGAGCGGGCCCTCGCGGAATAATCACCGGGATCGATGTAATCGGTGCCATCGTCCCCGATACACCACGACATTCCCGACTTTCACGCACGCCCTGCCGTAAATGGCCGGGCCACGAAAGTGAACGGGCCGCGTCACGATTGCGTAGCGCCATACACGTGCTGGTCACGAAATACGCCGCCACTTTATGTCGTGGAGTTTTGTGGTTTTTCAGACCACTCGAAGGGATTCTGGATCGAAGATTCGTAATTGAAAGAATTGGTTGAGTAAGGTGGTTGATTTTGCAGTTAGATTACGATAGGAGGAACAAAGAAAGAGCTATGAAAAATAGCGAAGCGTTGGAATTGTAATTCTAAGGTTCATACTTTCGTTGTTATCGACGTTTGTATATAGTACTCACTTCCAGTCATATATTCCGTATATGAAATTGTATAAACGCTAAAAGCTCCTGATTCTGCAAAATATATTCTTAACAATTTCTCCAATTGACTAAAGAATTCATCAAGGCAAGAACGCTATCCTCGTCAATTAACTCATCGTCAGATCCTTCCAAGAATGGTAGAAAAGATTCCAAGGAGATAGCGAGTGATAAATCTGCCAAGTCGTGTTCATGGAACGAGTTCTCCTGGCACGAGCCACGGTAGCAGTTGTCCGTTTCACGCGCGCCTCGAGTAAATGGAACACCGGAACCGTGTGGGAAAGTCGAGCTCGCGTCTCGATTCCACCGTTCCATCCTCGTCCTCGTCCTCGTGGATGTCGTCGTCGTAGAGCAAGTCGAGCGGCTTAAAGTTATGGCCTCCGGCTTCGTCGCTGAACCGGAGTAACAGACCCGAACTTTTCCCTCGCGGTTCCGTGCGCGGTGATTTACGCGTTCGTACATTCGCGGGCGAGTTTCTGCTTCTTTGTGCGTTGGCCCGGGGCCCATCGTGGTTTCTTTCCTTCCACCTCGCTGGGTTCACGAACCTCCGGGGCCAGAAATCCAGAGAAAGGTTAGCGGTTCGTATGAACGTTGTTCGATCGCACGACGAAATCGTTACAGAAACGGAAATCTTTCGCCAAAGTTTTCGACGTAATTACATTTTCCTTGTTATTTGATAGCATCTATGAAAGCTGCTCAGTACGCGGATAAAATATCAGCTATTAATCTAATTCAGTCTATCTTAATTCAAATCGGGATTGAAATTCGCACTCGAACCGACGTTGTTCTCCGTATCTCGTTTAACAGTTAGATTTCGCGTCATTCAAGCCTGTTTCTAGTCACGGTTTACTTAATTCAATAGAAAGATGATGAAACGGTTGGCACGAGCTTATGGACTGGTAACGAATGAGGAAGAGATCGATATCGTCGATGATTCACGTACCGGCGATTTATCCTCCGTTTTGGCTACGGGTGTGAGGATTCGCCAGTATTCTCCGCGCGTTCGACGAAATGGCCTTTCCGGCGGGTACTTTATGAATGATAGACTTCGGAAGAGGTGTTCCAGCAGCGTATATCCCTGTATAAAAAAAGAGGATGATTTAACAACTTTCCTTTCGATCCTGTAAAAAATTCTAACGAGAAATCCTCCCCTTTCCTTCCTATTCGATATTAAAAGAAAATACACGATAATTCTAATTTAACCTATCTAGAATTAAATAATCCTGTTTAATCCGTTAGATAATCCTGTTAGATCAACTGCTTGTGAAGAGGAAATTGCCATTTTCGCACACACGTTGATTCCAATAAGAACCAGATTCCGCACACCCGACCTCCTCTTTCGAACAGCAAATCCAGCTGCCAAGTCCAGCAATTCGATCACTCCACGCCCTTCCGTTCCGTAAAAACGCAACGGAGCGGTATCGCGTTTTTCAAGCTCCCTTTCAGCCACGTTCATCCGCAAAACACCGGCGGTTCATCCTAGTAACGATCGAATGACCGGCGCGCGCCTGGATTAAAAGCCGAAGACAGGGTGTCGCGTTTTTCGCGGCACGTTTCCGCGTAACCGCGCAATAAACGGCGGATGTAAAATGCAGGTAGCCTCGTTCGACGGTTACCGGAGAAGTTTCGGAACCGCTTGTTACATGCGGCGCGTGTTCTCGAATAGGATGTCACGTCACGATGGAACGTGCAATGCAGTTTCTCTCCTCTCTATCCGTCTCTCTCTTTCTTTCGCTCTGTGCTCCCTCGTTTCTGCATCCGCTCTTCCTATCCTGCTCTCCTCTCTATGTCGTACCCGTTCTTTCGTCGTGTTTATCCGTCCCTGTCGCGGCTCGTACAGCCATACGAGCGTGAACCATACGCGAAACGTACGTTCCCATACGTCGCGCGTCCCTCTCTTGCTTCGCGCCACTCCTGCTTCCGTATGACATCCATAATGTCTATCTATTCAGTCGACCGAGCGCTGCCTCTGACAGCGTATGAATTCCAACTTGAATATGTATTGTCGGCAGCAAATTAATATATACAGCCGCGAGCGCGCGCCGGCCCTCTTTGTCCCTACTCCGTCACTTTTCCTCCTCCGACACCCCCGCTCCACGCTTCTAAATGTAATTTAATAATGTCTACCGGTGCCGCCGCCGCCTCCGTTGTTGCTTCGGGATCCGCGCTATTCAACCGCGTGGAACCAAGATTTTTGCGGGGATCCTCTTCCTCGATACCCTTCTCCAGGACGCCGTGCTCGTGGAAGCATTTTTAATGAATTAACCGACCCTTTCTTCTCACTGACGACGAATCAATTGTCCACGGTCTGAAGCGAAATGATTACGGTCGTCTGCTAGACGCGGAAACCGAAGTTTGGATTGTGCATGCTTCTAGTTGGTATCGATGTTCGATCGTTAGGGACTCGAATAATGGAAATTTTCTTTCGCCAGTTTAGATTGGCATAATAACAAACTCTTTAAAGGTGCTTTCGAGACTCAACGTTTCCCTGAAACCAACTATCCGCGAATTTTTTCGACGATGTAACTTCGGCTCCTATAGTCGTTCGACTATATTTTCCTGTATCATCGATACTATCGTTAAATTAACTCTGGTTGGTAACGTACGCGCAATAAAATTTCCATCCAGAGGCCATCTGGCCACGGTCCCGTTGCCGCAGGCTAATGAAAATTCCTCCGCAGCTTGGATGAAAACCTCCGGGATAATTGTAGAAATAACGAGGAACGAGGCAGGAGGCGGAGGAGATAGGTTCGACGCCCGACGAGAAAGGAAGGATATTGAAAGAATCTTCGGTGAATGTGGAGAGCATGAAAGAGGCTGAACCAATCGTCAGTTGGTGGCATTATAGTTCATCTAGTAAGCTACCTTTCGACACGCCTCATTACGCAGATTTACGACGAGCGAACGACCGAGCTGGTTCGTTCGCCGGTTCGCCAGGCGAAGAAGAAGCCGATAGTCCCGTACGCGAACGTTCCGATTCTCGCGACCGAAGAATGAAGCAAGGAAGAGGATAATGAGAGAAAAAGAAGCACACCACGGAATAGAGCGAAGGAGGGAAGGAAGAAATCGCGTTTTCAATGGCGGTCTCCCTAAGGGAGTCTGTCTGGCGAACGAGAAGGCCGAATGGAGCGCGATAGAAAAAAGAAAAAGACGATCCAGAAACGACGGCTGTTCGTGCTCTGTTCCGCTTCGTCTCGACGGTTTCTGATGCTCCTGCCACGTCCAACAAGCCTTCGCAATTTACACAGTCACCTTCTACTTTCCAGCCTCCTTTCCTACAGCATATCTTCTCCGCTAACTTTAGTTAGGCGCTCGACGTCGTCTCCGGTTTCCTCGTTCTCTTCTCTGCCTCTTGGTATGGTCTATTTCCCTTCCGCTTTTCATGCGTATCGGTACCAGGTCTGTGTACGATACACGTAAACCAATTAGATGCGCGATAGACGTTCGTTCCGGCGACGTTGCGCCGCGATTTATTATGCAATTTATATCGTGCTCGTGAATACAGATAAGGCCGATATCGCTTGCGGTTCCCGGCCTAGCGTAAATATCGTTACATTGAACACTCGCGAACACGAAGTTGCGCGACTCGCCAGGTCCAGGTCTATATGGATCGTCAGGAATCCCTACGAACGAGGACAGAGTTATCGTCGTAATCGGACCGAGGTGGCTTTTAAAATTTCCACAGGCCATTACTGTCCGGTTCTAGCTTGATTTTTATCGTCCTGGATCTTTATGCTTCAAACTTTTACTACCCGTTTTCTGCTACCGTGATCGAACTGCAGTTTTTCTTTTTTTTTTTTTCTGAAGCTTTTATTCAGATCCCTTAAGCCTTCTTAGGCGGATAAATCCTCCGTTAAGTCTATATTGCTGTCGTTACTTTTCCGAAAAGACACAAAAACTCCAATTAACAGCAGTTTAACAGAAGAGAAATATTCTCAAAAAATTCTGTTATAAATATCGTGGTCGATCAGGAGATCGATATCTTCTTTTCATATCGAGCAACCGCGCCTCTGCTGTTCGAAGCCGCAAACCATGACGTATCGACACCTGTACGCGCTCGTTGCGGCCATTCATCGTGAATAGAGAAGTTCCTTTCGCGACGGTGAGAGCAACAGACGCACGACGGAAGCGTATTTCACAACGAATGAACCGTCCACCGCGCATTTTACCCCATTCCACCGATTCGTTTCCGGCCGGTGCTGTCGAATTCGATGAAAGCGGCATGGTCGAACGGCCCCGCACGCATGGCCGACAGATTCGCGTTGCGTTCGTGAGCGTGACTTGTGATTTGTTTATCTCCATCCCCGAGAGATTTCATTTCTTTAATTTTTCGCCGCGATCGTGCTTCGACTTTTGATTCGGTGATACTTCAATAGGGATTATTCAACGACCACGATGAAAACAGAGTATTATTCTTCGCGAATTATTGTTCATGAATTATTAAAATATTCTAGTTAGTTAATTTGCAGTGTATGAATATAACGACGAGGATATAAATTTTCCAATTTTATTACTTTCTCGGCGTAGAAACTCTTTATCTGAAGTATACATATAGTAATGGATTGCGCGAAAGATGGTAAGTCTTCATAGCCCCATTAACAATCTACAAAATAACGACCTCATTGTGTCTCTCCCAATAAATTAATGTTCATGAAGAATATTAGAGCTACTGCGATAAAGTAACCGTAGTAATAAATTGCTTGTAGTCATGTCCTAAGGTAAAAAATGCTTTCAAGATTGATATCTCGATAAACAAGTTTTCAGTTCTTTTTTTTTATCATCAAAATTACCAAAAAGTCATTATTCCAAGAGATACCTGCACGAAGCACCTATAATACCAAAGTAGAAAGAACACGCAACCAGAGTAGCGAGGAGACGAAATCCCTAGGCGGTAGTTGGGGTGGGAACGTATAAAATAGGTGGACGATCACGGCGTAGCGGAAGGGGTGGGAGCCACCGTAAAAGAATCTGAAGGAATGCAAGAACGATCTCGGGGAAAGTCGGAGCTAGGATGGTTTCAAGGGCGACGACGAGTTTTTGCTCGATTTGCTCCGGAGCGGAGAAGATTGCGTGGCATGACGGTAAGAGCGCCTTCGGGAACGAGCAGCTCGCGTAGAAAAGAAGCCTCCAGTTCGGATCGAGGTTATATACCGCGTAGACGAGGCGAGCATGCGTCCCCTGTGGTGACGGCTGGAAATCTTTTTGATCTTGGTTGTACAACGAAAAGCCAGTTAGTTTGCGGTTCTTCCGAGAATTTGAACCCTATGATCCTTGGCACTGATCCCTCTCGTCGTGTCCCCGAATCTTCGTAAGGGCTGATGCCGAGGCTTTGAAACGTTCCTTCTGGAAGACGAGAAGGGAGGTCGGAGGATAGGACGAGACAATGACAAGAAGATCGACGGAGGAGAGGACGAACGCAAGAGTATTCCTCCTTGACGATAAGCTCCTCCGTTCACAAAGGGACCACGAAGCCTAATAAAAATCGGCTGTTTGCTTAGCCAACGCTATTACCTGCCCCCTCTGATACCACGATAAAACGGCCTGTCGCCGGAATTGATGCTGCTTGTACGTACCGTGCTTGATTGCGTTCGCTGTTAGAAACGTGTGTTATAGTTAATTGGTTGGACGTTGGACCTGTCGGATCGATCGTCTCGATAGAGCGTCTTCGAATCGAATCTCCGAAAACTTTCGGAAACCATTTATCTTCCCTACCACGGTGGACTCGTAACTTGTATGTGCATTTCCAGTTTTAACAAATGTGATCGTGTCAGTGGTGTTTCCTCGCAGAACTAATGAATTTCAGGAAGTTTTGTACAACGTGTATGATATATTCATAATAGTTTCCTGATAAATGTTGCTAGAGTGACGGTATTCGATTTTTGATCTAGGTGTGAACGTAATAATTGTCAAAACATATCGCTGCAAAATCTTACAGGAGCAAGATGGATCGTTTAAAGTGTTCGATGGTTTGCTGCGAGACACGAAATCCAGGATCTACGATCTACCAGCGTATTCATCCCCCTTTTTCCGTCATTCCATCCATCATCGACCGTAACGCCGTTAACGCAAAAGGGTCCCGAATCAATTTAGCTCCATCAAGCATCCACGGAGGAATTCGTCGAGCGCTCGAATCTCACAGAGCGAATTCAACCGCATTCCAGCTCGGTTTCCCGCGTTTCCCAATCGCGGCCCTCGCGCGGAGGGTTACAAATGACCGTCTAACGAGAGTAGACGCGCGGCCGCTCTTAACGAGGTGACGTCACAACAATAACAAACAATTGCAGCCTTTCGCAGGACCGCACCCTAACGAGACCAAAGCTAGCACAACCCGCATCGCGTTCCATCGACGAAACGAGGCTTGTGCCTGGCATCTGTTCGTGGACGAGGGAACGGTTGAATTAGTCGTAAGTCAGTCAGTCACGGCTTGTTAGCGTCGTTAACCCTGACCCTGGGTCACGCTACACGCACGACGACAACGTCCCGTTGCATTTTCAATTGGAAGGAAAGCTTCGAGCTTCGGTGAAATTTCACGTTAGTCCAAGTTTATATAAACTGTGTCTTCGAGCGATTGTCTCGCTTTATCTCGAAATCTAATCCTAACGTCGTCCACGCGGAAGCGCTTCTGAAGGCCGCTCGATCGAGTTCAAACAGGGGAGTTTCGACGTTCACTCGAATATTCATAATCGAATTAGGAGACTGAGCCTCTGAATGGAACGCTGATGCTCTCCAGAGACAGTCGGGGGCGCAGGGGCTTAGGGCGCGTCGTTGAAATGTAGTCGTGTATCGGTACGAACGTCGCGAATGCTTCAGGGGCAAGGAATGTCGTTCGATTAACGATACTACATATGTGCGATGCAATTTAGGGGATTTGGAAGTAAATTGACGCCGTTTTCATGCTAATTCGCTCTGTTGACGTTATAGCCGATTACGTTTAATTATATGGGGACTAGAGATAATTATGAAAAGTGTGAAGTAACCTTATAGTACGTTGATCATTTTTATTTCTGCAAATAGACTTTCAACGTTCGAGCGCATTAAATATTTCGTGCAAATTCAACGTTGACTACGAAATGATGGAAATGCGTTAGCCTATGAATATAGCCCGAAAACGCAGCAATCATCCCTCGCAATCGTTAATCACTAAACTCTCGGATCTCCATGGTACGAGCGCGATAAATCTGGCAATGGTCGTTTCAACCGATGTACGCGCACGTATGTACACGTGTAAAGAAGGAAACTTGGCATGGCGTCTGGTGATTCGACGGTTCTCTCGATTTCGTAAAATCGAGACAGTAATTCAAACGCCTAAAGGGCCGTGATCGTAAATCCTGTCCGGCGCGCGACAAAGTGTCGCCGTGCGGTTTCGTATCTCCTGCGATTGTAGCGTACGTGTACGTGGCACGGAACCAGGACACGATATATTCCATTTAATCAGTTCCACCGACCGAAATCCTGATATCCGTGGAATGCACCTGACTCCGCCCCTTCTTCGTCCTTCTCTCTCTCTCTCTCTCTCTCTCTCTCTCTCTCTCTCTCTCTCTCCCTCGCTTAACCAAGAGAAACAAACGAGAGAGCACAGAGGCGAGAAGAGAAAGGGCCGTGCGATGCTTTCGTCGAAATTTTGCGAAAGGGAAGGGGATGTCCATTGGTATGAAGTCGAGAAAGTAGGAGGAAAGGACGAGATAAATTCGCAGGTTTACGGCACCCTTAAAGTTGCGGGAATCTCTTTAACGACTTGGCAGCCTGCCACCGTGTTGGCCTCCGCAGGAGGGCTGAACAGCATTGATGGTTCTGCGCGCCAGACCGGCCCGGGTTATCATTCATTTTCTCTCGACCGGGCCACGGATTCTGTTAATGACAGCGCTGCGAAATTACTGCGGAACTTCGCGTCCACCATGTGCAACCGGACACAAAAGAAGCCCGTAGACTAGTCACAGGGACGCTATGTTTCCGATCGTCATTTAAGGCAGACGATCGCCTAACTGCAAGTTCGAAGAACTTTATCTCGAAGAACTTTGCTCGTGGGTGGTGTCTGAGGAATTTAAGGATACTGGAATAGTGATAATCTCGGCTGCACTCGGTTGTTGTAGATTTCCAACTGCATTTCAACCTTTGTGAATCATAATGACTAGATATGTAGGTCCATTTGAACTTTTGGAATCCATTTGAACACTTAGGAATACTTTGAATATTTTAGAGTTTTATAGCTATGTAGTCTTCTTATTCCGTTTCTCAATCTTAAAACCATTCGTATACACTTTTCGTGAATCATGGCTACGCTGTAGGTCCACTCAAACTTTTTGAATCTCTATATTGCGAATATTCTGAAACTGTAACTTTAAAATATCTTTCTCGAATTTATCAAATTATATCTATCAAATTAGAAACTCTTGGTATACAGTCCTAATATTTAATATTAGGTTAGGGGTTTATATTAGATTATCCATGTGTGGACTGTTCACATCAGTATCGCCGTGTTTAGGATCATCCCGTATTTGGTCCCCTAGAATCCAGCTCCGTCACTAACCCTCGTGCATCCGGTGAGTTTAAAGTTCGGTCCCACGAGTTTAAGGTCTCCACATCGAATCTGATCAGTCGAAAATCGTCGCCGTCAAATCCTATCGTGGTATCAAAGTCCAACGGTATTTCTTTCGTATTCTATACATCCGACAAAGTGGATCATCTTCTTTCAAGACCGGAACGTGTCCAAATATTTCAACAGCGTAAACGTTAAACTCTGTCCTGCCTTTATTCGGTTTCCAAAGCCCGAAGCCGATTTTCCTCGTCCCTTTCCTCGTCCATCACGATCTCTAATGTCTGTTCTGCCTCTTCAACCCCGCGTTTCCAATGTTTTCACCGTCTGAGACGCGTCCTTTCGAGAGTGGTTTATTTTACTGTTACTGCCAAGTCCCCCAGGTTCTCTGATCATTACCGTCAAAGCGTCACCGCAGGCTGAGTAACGCGAGATTCCAAGTTCTGGAGAACGAGAAGGATCGAAAAGAGGCTGAATTGCGTCGGAGAAAAAGTTCAGTCGGATCTACGAGTGCCTCGATAACGGGATCCTGGGAACGCGAGTCATTTTCCACGTGTTCTTCGTCTAGCTCGCGGTGACGATCATTCTTTTCCCTCCGTTACAACGCTAGTTTCCCCTCTTTTTATCTTTTCCTTGCTTGTTTGTTGCTGCCTGTGTTTCGACATGAATTGACCATTTTGTTACGTGGATTCTTCGCTGATACCGTTATCGCCAAAGTCTCTCGTAAATCGTACGTCGTTTGGGATCCTTGATCTCAGCTGATTCTTTTCCCCTCTTTCGGTCAGATGGCACCAAAGATTGAAAGCTTCGAGGTTAGAAAGGGAAATTTCGTAATCTATATGTCTTTGTTTATTGTATTCTTTGCTCTTTTCTGTCGTTTATAGAATGGGGATCTCTGACAGTTATATTTATAGCATATTTCGATAAATGTTTTTGTTAGAGGAACATAGACTCAGAGGAACGAAGTTACACGTAACTCTCAGGATAAACTGTATTGTAATTTTGGGAGATATGGTATCCACGAGGGATGTGTATCTACGTCTACAATTAGCCCTTATGAACATCTTGGTTGTATATTCGGGTAACAAACACGCTGGTGACATGTAATATGTTTTGGCCTAGCTCAACGATTTAGTTTCCCTATATGAGAGGAAGATAACAGAAAGCTCGTTATCCAAGTACGCTTTTTCCAGACTATAATTTGGAACAATAAGTATAATAACGAAAACTGAAATTCCTGACATACTACGATAATACGAACAAGGAGCATCTTTACGTCGGAAAGGTATTTTCATACGTAGAAGAGGGAACCAGAGAATACCTCAAATTCGCCGCCAGCGGGATAGCCAGAAAACAAGTAGAAGATGGCGCGTAGAAGATGGCGAAGCGAAGCATTAGCACGAAGGGAGCGGATTCCTCTTCAAGTTTTCCTCTGGTTATGAATGAGCACAGGGAAGTTGGCTTTGTGCTTCCCGGAATCGGGCTCGTTACAACGGTAACCAAGTCTATTGAGAATCGCGTCACATACAACCACTCGTTTACACAGCGCTTCAGTCATGCGTCACCACACACACATCTTTCCTAGATCCTCTATTTTCACGTGCTTTGTCCCACTACGATCAGTTCGCATCCGATTCGAGAGATTTGGAGACGTAGAACAACACGAGGATATTATCGACTCGCGCCACGTCTCGCCTGTGTGTTCCAGTTCCCTGATTTTCCTCCATAATCCATCCGATTCTCGAGCGCGCATTAGTGCGGCTCTCCTGGAAAAGCGTCGTATCGATGAAGGCCAGGGATACTAGAGAGAGGATCAAACGTAGATGTTTCTACTGATAGACGTCCAACGATCGATAGCAGTTTCGTATGGGTTGTTTGGCGAAAGGATATATTCGTGAGGGGATAGAGTAATAGGGGTTTGTCATAAATTTATGTTTCTCGTCATTCGATTGGGCACGTTTTATAGGATCTGTAGGTTATGGAAGGAAATATGGACATCTTAGGATTGTGAATACATATATTGTATCATGCGTATTTGTTGAAGTTGGTTTCAAATCAACGAACGTACAAGCGAAGCATGAATCTGGAACGTTTGAATGAAAGTATAGTCATAATTAGGGATCTCGTAGATCTCACACTAAACGCGTAATATATGCAATAACAATAATTACATGTCAAAACCAGATGTCGGTTTTTTAATTATTACTCATCTATTTTGCATAAGAAGTGCCGCGTAGATTCCAACAGATGTGACATTCAAGTCGAAACAATCCAGTTCTTTGATGGAAGTTCTATGAAACTTAACGTCACGTGCACGTGGAACTTATGAATTATATCAGCAGTCTTTTCAATGCGGAGGAACGAACGTCGTTTACCTTATGCATAGTAATGACCTCGGTGTTGGATTCACATCAGGAGGATCGCTGTTTAATCATCAAACGAACGCGTTTTCATCCGGCAAATATACAACGGTGTATGCCTCGTAAATCCAACGGCGACGGCTTATGGGGTTATCACTGTTATCGGTAAAAGCGTAATGGGGCATTTCGTGATTCGGTCGCTTATGTTTCTGTCCAATGGAAAATCATTATGGTAACGATTGTGTAATCCACCAATCTATAGATCTTGCAGTATATTCTGGAATTATTATACAGTATTTTGAATCAGATGGAATTTATGATATCTTTCTTCAATTCCTTTTCGTCCTGCAATTGCTTACGACGGGCACTATTGTGAACACCGGGGTACCTTCTCGTATTTCACGGTCACGTATGCCTCAGACCATTGTCTGACTGCAAACCTCTGCGTCACGTGTGAAAGTGTCACGTTGTGGATAAAGTTGAATAAAACTTTTTAAACATACCTGTTTGGCTTGGAATGCAGTAAAGTTTCGTAAGAAGATGGTCTGAATATTTGCTTAAAGTTTTATTGATTTTCATCGATATCTACTTTTGGTCGAATTCGTTCGATCAGCATGAAACAGCGTTATAATGGCCCAATGTCGATTAGTGGCGAGTCAAGTAACCGGGAGGAGGAACGATTCCGGAGTTGGTGATAAAATTCTTTTCCCAAGTTATATTAACGCCGTTACTCGCTTCCGCGAACTTCCTGGACGAACTTTAATCGTGAATAATGAAGGAGTCTGAGAATGATTATTTTTCTTGCCGAAGGGAGCAACGATATTAGACGGAGCCCTGTAACTTCGTCCTGTCGCCATTTTTCCCGCTTTCCGAAAAATCCCTACACGTCAACTTGACAAACTTCCATCTGGTTTAATTTCAACCCGAAGCAACGTGAATGCCATCCGGACGATTAGTCTCCGAGCAAACTAGCCATCTTCTTAAATCTTCTTGAACTTTATTGAATTGTGCTATTACCCTGCTACAATTTAGGTACTGTCAACGCATTGACCATTATGGGAGTCACCAAATGCTATTAATCAGAACATACTCTGCTCTATCTCGTCTATAATTCTTAATCTTAATACAGGTATCAAATAAATGGTAAATAAACTTCATTAATACTGGATATTTCTCATCAGATTAAGAGATAATAACGAGTTGTTTTAATCGATTAACCGCGTGGACGTTTCTTGCAATTGACGTGCGTCGATTCGATGCTAATTTCGCCGAATGTCATTCGACAGCGATAATTCCATCGAACGTAACGAGATCAAGAGTCGGCTGGCCGGTAATTGTAACGGGACTACTATTTGTAATTCATCGGTTCCACGTGTCAAATTTTACAATGCAGGCTTCTCATTATATTTACAACATGCGCGCGCAAGAGTAGCTCACCTCTTGCCCGTCAATTCGCTCCAGCAATTTATGGTCACGGCTCTCTCGGTATATACATGCAGATTCATAGAACGATTATTACCGTTGGCCATCAAAATGCAACGACGATGTTGCAACCGCGACCTGCGTGCCGTCTCTCCGCTTTAATTAGCGTTACAATGATCGGGAAATCCCCGGTATCATAGTGATCGGTCGGTACAGCGTGGATAATTACAGCGCGCCAACCTTCCCGCCCTTGTATCGTGACTGCAATTTCTGAATTTCCTCTGTGGCTCACGCTGCAAGGAAGAAAAACCGGTAATGGACGTTGTTCGCTGATTAATCGAATTTCCTGATTTTCGTGTGCCACCAGGAACGAGAATTTCATTCGTTAGCGCGTGTCAAGCATTTCGAATGGTCAATCGGTGGTCGTAAATAGTCAGAGGGGCTCACAACGAAAATTATACTTTGTCAATTTTTGTCATGTCCGGTATTCTTAATACATTACAGATTCTTTTTACCTGTCCAATAACTAAATAAATAATTCATTGCTACGAGTCTTTGGTAAAATTATTCAAGATACGTAGAAGATAAAAAAGTGACAATCTGTGTATTATTAAGAAATTCGACAGTAATTGATCTAATAATAATAGTTTGACTATCGAGTTATCAAAACTTGGGGAAGAGTCAACGGTGTAAATTGCCGGAAAGAGAAGGGCCTGGTTCGATGCAGCTGGAATAAAATAGCTTCCAATCACCGTTCTCCCGCGTCTTTGTTACCATTATCGACTGGCCCTAAAGTGGGCTTATAGAAAAGAGGAATTATAGCACGGCGGCGATGGAGATAAGTGGTTTCATCCGTGAAACCGTCGGACAAAACCGTCGCCGTCGCTGCTAACCGTTAGCTGCGGTAATAAATTGGCAGAGAATGCCCGAAGGAAGACGCGGTCTGGTACACGGGGAACGGTTAGCAGTTATCGCGGTGCAGCCTGTGGCAAGTAAGGAGAGTAAAACGTCTCGCTTCGTGTCGACCGCATAATTCAACCGCTGTTGGAAGATCGCGTTGCCAATAATTAATACCCCTCGCTCGGTAATAGAGCAGCGTGAAAATCTCGCGACAGCGAAATACTCGGTGCCGTTTCCTTGCGTCTTCTTGGAATCGTCTTGAGCACGAGACTCGACTTCGAGGGCGGCTGAATAATTCTAGAGGAGAGAACACAACCACGCTGACAGCGGTTGTAATGAAAATTCACCTTGAAGATCAACGAAACTTTTATTAAAACCACCGAGCTTTAATATACAAAGGACATTCATCTTGAGCGTTGATAGAGTCCATCTATTTTGGTCTATTCTTCATTAGATCTTGAGCGTTTCTATTAAAATTTCCCGTCATCGAGGTCGCATGAATCATCTATTGCAACCTCGAGAATTCTTGGGAAATTTATTAAAATATTAAAACGGAAATGGGAGGGGGAGAGATCCATTAAAGTAACCGGACAAGCAGGACCTGAGGGGACAGAGGATTCGCGCAGAAGCAAGTCATCGGCGACGTAATCTCATTGCGGAGCATAGCTCGCGCACAATTCCTCATGCAGACCGAAGTAGCATAACTTTGCACTTCGTCTCCGAGGAATTGTAGGAAACTGGCACAGCCTACGGGGGAAGGAGAGAGAGAGAGAGAAAGCAGGCGGAGGGAGGGAAGTTCGGTAACTCGCGAGTAGCTGTTTCGACGACGATGAAGACGTCGATGTGTTTTCGCGTACACGACCGCTTGGCTGCTGCAGATAATTTTGCCGCTGTCTCGAGAAGTTCGCATCGCCGCAGGTGTTTGCTTCGCGATCGGATCGAAAGGTTTCGCCAGACTTCTGATATGTCCACGATGCTCGAAAGATAGTTCACATCACGTCTTCCACGATTTCGAACCGTGCGGTTTATCACGCCCTTCGTTAGAACCGCGTTCCTTTGTACACCGAATTTTAGGGAAAATTTACTGTTGTTGTCTGGCTGTTAATAATAATAACTTTATAATTCTTCTTTTTATTCAACATCGCGTAAAGTTATTTGTAATCTTCAATGTGTAATGAATTTCAGCCTTTATAATCATTATACAAGAAAAAGATTGTAGTAATAACCACAACTTCTTAATTTAGTTTGAAACATACACAGAAATTAATGATCGTCATAAGTAAACAAAGTAAATATATAGAAATATAGGCAGTCGAGGATTTGATTTCACAGTTATGTGCAACTATAGTAGATTAATCAAAGCTTTCGAGTATTTCAAAGTAACTAACTCCTGATGTATTATTCCAGACATGCTACGAGATGGAGAGGTACCTGAAGGACGAGCCGAAGCTGCAGTCGTACAAAAAGTTGCCCACAGAGTTAGATACGGCACCCTGGAACCTCTTCAGGGCGCCCCCTATCTCGTGGACAGCGTCCACCGGCACCACCAACGCACAATTTGAATCGCCAATCAAAATGGAGGTGAGTATCCGCGTCGAAGCCATAAAATACCTCCTCATAGGATCGTCCGCCAAGTTCCACTCGCTTCGAGTATGTCTGGAGCCACGTGTCAAAGTCGTTTCTTTCTTCTTAACCTCGGCGTTCGCGTGACACAGGTGACGACGTCGTCGGAAGACAGGGAAACGCTCTGTCTGGACGATATAAAGTTCAGTCCAGGCGATCACAACCACAACGGCCGCGATAGGGATCTCCTAGACCGGCACCTTGATTCCTTGTCGATGTCGTCATCGAGTTCGGCGTGTTCGGCACTGTCCTGGGATAGTTCACCCTCCGTTTCGTGCACGGCGTTTATTCTCAAGAAAGAACCCAGCGAGGACCTCGAAGAGGACGAGGAACACGAGGTGCGTCCCAGCCGGATATGCATGCGAATCTTTCGAATTTTCTGTTCGCAATGATGTGTTCTTTTATCTTGAATTTATGACGTATGTATGTAGGCTATAGTTACAATGGATGCATTTTCTGGCGACTTAATGTTCTATTAAATAACTTAAAAAATCAATTATGCGAAGATCCCAGAAGAAAGATACGATAGGTCACTGTTTTTGTTTTTCGTATAAGAGCAAGCTTAGAATTCATTATCTTCTCTAATCAATCACATATTACTAAGGCTTTGGATCGAATAGGATCATTTTATCTATATTATTAACTATATATTAAATTCTACTTATGTATATTTCTTCGCCTGTATTCTTCGTATACACAGATTTTTGTGGCACTGGCTACCTCATTCCTCAGTTACTTCATTCATCAGAACGACAGTTCGTCAGAACATGCACCCACCGTAACCGCAGCATTATATGTCGCTTCTTTTGTTTTTCTTTTGTTCCATTTGCCAACGAGTTTCGACCATCGAGTTTTGAGCGAGGCGATTAATACGGCGCGAATGCCACGAAAGGAACGATCAAACGAAATTAATTATCGCGACTGGTGCGTATGTCGCGACAAGAACACCTGCGTTTACAGGTTCAGTTGTATCGCTCCCACCCTTTTTCGTGCAGTATCGTTCCGACGTATCGCGCGCACAATGCCCGTCAAATTTCAATTACCGTCAAACACCGGCTGTTATACAAATAACGATTCTTCCTATTTTCTACCGGCTATGTGAACCTGTGTAATTCGTGCACACGTGCATGCGGCATGCGTTTACGTACGCACAGCTATGTGTAATCCGTTTACGGGGTCATTTGGCACTGATCGATTCACGCGCGAGGCCGCGGTAACGATATCGATGTTCGATACCGTTTTAACCAGTTGCTTGCACTTTAATCAGAAGCCTCCACCCGTTGTCGTAATCCCGTTGCGTAATGAATTATGTTACCCGGCACCAGGAAATCGAGGAGGAAGAGGATAGCGGCTGCGAAAGCGAAGGTCAAATCCTGACACCACCGTCGAGCCCGGGCTCGGGTCAAGGTCATTCCAACTCCAGTCACTCGTCGAGCGGGAGTTCGATGCTCGATGTGCAGAACCTCAACCTTCATGGGACGGGCGGCAGGAGCGCCATCGTCAGGGTTACCACCAGCAACGCGCAGGGTGTCGCAAGGTAACTGATTTTTCACTAAAAATTTTTGCAATTTACCACGAACTTTGAGAGATATTTAGAATTAAGATTATGAATTAAGGATAATAATTATGGAGGAAGGTAGATAGAAGAGGATAATTAAGGATAACGAAGGTAGAACATTTTGTAGAGCAACGAAGTTGTTTAATTTCAAGTTACTTTTACATCGACGAAATTTTCTTGGAAGATTGGCCGAATGATTAACGACAGTTTTATACGAATTCGCCAACTTTTTCTATTTCGTCGAAACGTATAAGCTCGTCTTGGTTGATGATGCATCGTAAAACCGCGCGGCAAGTAAATAAAGAGGCAGCCTTTTAGCATTTACGTGAATTTCGATAATATGTAAATCCTGGAAATCGATGACCTGGAAACTATACCTTCGCTACAATTTCTATTTTCACAAATTCCACTATCGGTGCTAGCCACATCAAACAAATTCTAGAAAATATCCGTTAAAATAACCGAGTCATCAAACAGGATCGGTAGCACGCAAAATCCTCGAATAAAAAGTTCGAGACAGTTTTATGGTCAATTTAAACTTGAGCTGCAAGAAGCATGGTTCTGATATGGCTCTGTTTTTCTTACAGACTGATCTCCGTCACAGCGAATGGTTACCCCGCAGTTGCTGGCACGCAACATGCACACGCAGGGACAACTGCAGCTGCGAGCACCGTAGCTAACAGGCACCACGCGAGGAGCCACGAGCACAGTCCACCTGATACGAAGCGCAGGATACACAAATGCCAATTTCCGGGTTGCAAGAAGGTATACACCAAGAGCTCGCATCTGAAAGCCCATCAGAGGACGCACACAGGTGAGTGATCCTACCTAACCGCGTTTTTCACGGCACCTACCAGTTGCGATCGATCGATTAGTTTGCGATTAGAGTCGAAGAGAGAGGTTTAATGGGGCAAAAAGTTTGACCGGAACAGAGCGATCGATGGGGTCGAGTATTGCGCTGGAAACAGAGCGTTCAGACTTCGATTAACATTCCCTCGAGAGTTTCTTTGAGAGATGGTTTTAACTTTCCTTTCGTCTGTATTTACCTACCAAGCTGTTATTAGCGAATGAAGAATTATAGAAGAATTCTTGAAACGAATACCGTTAGATTATTCTCTTTCGTGTCACTTTGTAGTATTTGTACCATCGGTTGAATGATAGAGCTTGCGATAATGATCGAATGTAGTCACTGGTCATCGAATTAGAAACATATGTAAAAGTTTCATTTTTGACGCTCTATCACAAATGACAGAGTTTCTTCCATCAAAAGATATTTAATAGTCATACAAATGATTCGATTTCTATTGCCACTGAAAATGCTTAGAATCCATTCAAATCACACGTGCACTCATCCCAGATCATTTAACATTGTCATAATGAAAACATAAATTACACAGCACTCCATTGCGCGTTAGAAAGTACATAATCAAGGCAAATGGAAGAAAACACAAAGTGTTAAGACGTGTATAACACTTAATACATTTCGCTATTATAGAGTTCATTCGTTCCTTTCAGTTTGACAAAAAAGAAAATGAAAAATGTTGGAAAGTTTTTAGCGATTCTAATTCGATGACCAGGCAGCGTAAAGTATTCCTTCGGTTCTTACGAACATTCATCACGCTTTCTGTAATTAAGGTGACGCGCGTTACCAATTATCAAATGTACCGATGCTGGCCATTAATAAACGTTACAGAACGCGTCTGTCTCTGTACGATACCGTGCGGTAGCTCGATAATTTTGCGCGTTTCACGCGGCACCGCGCGCCCTTTCTTCGCGATTCAGTTAATCGTTAGTCACGCGATTATCCCTGGCGTCTGACGGTGGGGAACGGACGGGAAACAATCGCGGACGTATCTCGGTGAGCAACCAGGGATAAATTCCCCGACGCGTTCCCTGTCTCCCTTATCGCGGTAAATAACAATGCATAATTAATTACGAAGCCGAATTAAGGGAGCCTGTTCGGCTTGTACGACGGCTCTGGGGTACTCGAATCGTGTACGCAAACCGGATGAATGCGAGGCCCATGTGCGCGAAACCGGATGATACATGTTTAATACCATCGAACCAGCCTACCCGTGTATTTTCTTCGATCGATAGAGAGAATAACCGTTCTTTGCATTTCGCGGTACAACTTAAATTACGCTTATCTCCTAATGAGAATGTAACAAGGCGGCTTGCTTCGCGGCAAAGATTTTCGTTTAATCGGACTTTGATATAGCTATCGCGATTATTTATCGTACGAGATATTCGAGTGAAAAGATGGTTTTCAGAAATTGGATATGATTTTTTAGTTATGATAAAATGTAAACAAGGAAACTCGTTCTACGCTTTTGGTTTTCTACGATCCCTCTTTTAAAATTTATTCAAAATCAAATACTTAATACCCTGAACTAATAATTTACTACCCTGAACCATCTTTATTCGTTCGTTTGTTTATTTAGGCATACTAAATATGCAAAGATAATTCTCGAAAAAGTACGCTTCTCCGTTTCATCTAGACATTCATCACGAGAAAACGAACGAAACATGTGAGACATGAATAATCTTCCAACATCCCCGTCACTTCGATAAGTTGCATCACTTTGTGCGAGGAACTGACCGAACACGTTATTATCATGCAGATACCGCTTCTCTCTTCTTCGTCTCGCGGTTATTCCCCGTTGGTTGCGGCAGCAGGTGATGGCGGAGGACTGTAATTAACGAGGATTCTCCTCTTTCTCGTTCCGCTTGCAACCCCCTTCATCCCTTCTCTTTTCATGCTTTTTGTCTCTTTACGCTTCAAATCCCTTCGGCGGGAGCAGATACGCGTTCAGGTGTACACGCGCGTAATTATCTGCGTACGTTGATTCCACGTCTACAAAATCACTCTTGGTGTTCTTACATATACATATGTAGAAGCATTATTTTTTTGCGTTCCTGATGACGGGAGTGCAAGTGCAGTACTAAATTGCAACAGTATCGCATTGTTCGTTTGCACTAGACTTTAAACTCGTTGGTCTGGCCAGTTCAGTTCACATTCTACTTACGTTTCATTTCTACCTCTAATGCTCTGTAAAATGTTTCGTTTTGAAATGCCACTCAAATTACCATGTTCCGAATTTCAAAATGTAGTTTGACGTGAAACGCAAGTCGAATTGATCGAATTCGATTCGATGTAAATTCTTCAACGGTAAAATACATCGTTGACCTGGCGGGTAGCCGTCAAATATTTAATCACGCGATTCATTTCACATGCATCGTGTCTTTCATAAATTTATCTGAAAATCCGCTCCATCATTACATCGGATCCCGGCGTGTTTCGCCGCGAGCACACGCGCCCTCGTTCCCGTAATATTGTACGTACAAGTGATTAAACGTGTATACGCGTCCACATATATTTACGCACGTGAATAGTTACACGTGTGCGCACGGCCGCCTTCATATGTGTTTATTTACCTATCCGCGTGTGCACATCTGCATCCATACACGTTGCTTCGTGTCTACAGGAAAGCGCACAGATGTGTAATTTCAGCCTCTGTATTAGGGAGGATGAGCTTAGCGAGAGTATTCCTAGAGAAGCGAATAGGTATGGGACAGGTTGATGGAAGAAGAGAATTACAGAGAAACAGGAACAAAAGCAGAAGGGGAAACGCTAGAGCAGTACAAGGTGAACGCGAACCAAGGTGCAAGAATTTGGATCTGTACAGTATACTTCTATGCAACCATTTCTATTCGAATCATCCTAAATACAATTACACAGTGATAAAAAAAAAGGTATTGCCACCGAGTAGTTTTCCTCTAAAATATCGTGTAAACTTCAGTCACCTCGTTTATAAATTTCTACAAGTTTTTAACGAACATCTGTCGATAACTTCGTTCATCGCTTGTTTAGAAAGCTAAAACAAGTAAATAGGAAATGAATAAAAGCAGAGTAATGAATAGCAAGACCAAGAAAATAAGAAAACAGAAAGAACTAGCGAAAAATAGCGAGAAGGGAATAGATAGGTGAAAAGAACGGGGCGAAAAGGGAAAGAAATAGAAATAAAAGGGAAGAGACAGACAGAGGGTGAGAGGGTTGGCAATAAGAGAGAGGTTGGCTGGGATACCTTCATCCTGCAGCGTGGCAGGTACGTCGGGATTGCTTCTCGCGGATCGTTAAGCAGAACTGCTAACTACGGGATTATGCATACTGTGGGGCCCCGTCCCGCAATTATGACTCTGTTATGAATTCGTCCTGACGCAAGGATCTCCCTTCGTGCTTGGAACGCGCTGCACCAGACGATGTCTGCGCACGTATCGTACTACGGTCGAACGTTTATTTCGCTGAAAACGTTGGTCGGGGAGAACTGGCTGAAAAGGACGCCACGCGTGTCCTGCCCCCTAGCCGGCTATTACCTCCGTCGTAATTGGTTTCCCGGTGACGGATGTTCCCGCTGACGGATCCCCGGGATTTTCCAGTTAATCGTTCGCCCCGCGGACTCGTGTAACGCTTCGACGTTCACAGGGTTTCGCTTAATCCAATCCGATATTGTTTCCTTTTCGAGTAACCAGTTTTCGATGTCCCATTGTGTTTGCTAGTCCGTCTGCTGTACACGATTGTACCGAGCACAGGTTCTTGATAGAATATACTTTTAGCGTTTTTGTTATGTCGTTCTATAAGTAGCTGTTTTTCTGAAAGCAGAAATTTATTTTATTCGGTTTTCATACTTTCAAAGCTAAATAAATATCTGTTTTATCTCCGAAATATAATAACGTATACTTTGCTCTGTATATTTTATATGTTTTTGCATAGTATATAATCCTTTAGAGTTTTGCATCTTTGAACTCTCCGTAAATATATAAACATCTATATAAGCAGTTTATCAGTTTTGTAAAAGAGGAGTAGAAAAGCTGGTATAGGAATAACAAACAATTTGCGGAAATATCCAGATAGATGTTTATTTTCAACAAGCAATCCCTACCAAGAAGAATCTTATTACTTATGAAAATAGTTCAATATTTTAGACACTTCAACCACCGTTCTTTTATTTCTCGAATCAAATTTTATCATCGAAATCAAGTACGAACCTTCAATGCTAGGCACGTGTATGGTTATCCACCGTCGATGGTGCCTTCTCAGATTCCAACGAATTCGAAGAGACGAGGATAGAAAGAGAGAAGAAAAGGTAGTGCTGGTAAGAGACGCAAACGAAAAAGTTGGCTGAAGGCGGGCGGAGAAAAGTCCGCGAGCAACTTTCTTCCAGAGATGGAAATACCGGTATACTTTGATCTCGGTCGGCGAATCTAATTACTGCCGGCTTGGAAGGAGCGTTCGCGAGGACCGGGACGCGAAACGAGGCGAATCGTCGAATCACGGAGTACGGGCGATCGTGTGGCCGAGTCAACATGAAGGCTCGTTACGAATTCCATCGGCGAACTTTCCTTTCGAGGATCTTTCGGCATGTAGATATCCGCCGGGCCAGCAGGAGGTCGTTCATCCCTGACCCAGCTCTCCTTGGGATCTCCCTCTCACTACGTTTCAAGACTCTCGTCTTAACGACGAATCGATCCGATTAGACGATTTAACAGTCAAAGCCATCGTCCAGGGTCCTGTTAATTCCCTTCTAACGAGCCGATAAGATGTTAACTCTAAACAGCGGAGCCAAGTTGATGAGATCGACCGCGGTGTTATGGTCTCGCTGTGAAGCACAGGTTTTCTCCAACTCCGATTTCGTCGTTCACGATATATATCGCGGAATGGAAACGTTGTATTTTTGTTTTCGACGTTTTGTTTCATTCAGTTGGCGAAATGGAATAGGCACACACCGATTGCATCGACGTCGAGATGGATTTGTCGAGACGTTTAACGGGACACGATTGTTCGAACGAAAAGTATTGCCAGGAGAGCGTTAAACATTTTCGAGGAAACAGGATTTGTTCCTTGTTTATCCACTTTGCCCGTCAATATCGCGTTTCAGTGATTTCTCCGTTTTTACGCTGGCAAAGCCTTTCTATACGATTTCCTCGTGGGAATCGAGGAACTATCGATCCGATGGTCCAAC
This sequence comes from Bombus affinis, assembly GCF_024516045.1. Lineage (NCBI taxonomy): Eukaryota > Metazoa > Arthropoda > Insecta > Hymenoptera > Apidae > Bombus > Bombus affinis. The sequence continues at coordinate 7,809,803 of NC_066344.1, read as the reverse complement.
CAGTCTCCCAGCAACTATACGCCCGAAGAAGAAGACGAAGATGGAAAAGAAGAAGGGAAAAAGAGAGAGATTTCCAATTACAGAGACTTTCTGTTCCGGAATTCCATTCCAAACACCATTGTTCTCGCGTCTCGAGCTGTGGACAGGACTTTGATCCCTCTACGGAGTCCAATCGTTTCGTTGGAAACTTTTCGCAATCGTTCCCTTAGTGCTCGTTGATGGAATGTCAATATATTTGGAAAATTAAGGAACGACAGATTCGTTATCCCGCGGATTTGTCCGGCATTGATCGAACGTCCTCGCGTCGAATTCATAGGAAAAGAAAAATCAAAGAGACGGGAAACTCTATACGTTCAAACCACTTCGATCGTCTCACTGAATTTTTAATAAACTTCGACAAAGGTCTTGACGAAAATATTTTTACGTTATCATCGCGTTTTCGCGAATTATTTCCAAGATGAGTCGTATTATAATAACGTCATTCGCGTCTCATCGATCTCTCCTGATCGATTTCGCGGAACCAATAACCAGTTTCGATCATCTCGTTTTTAATCACAACTTCGTGCAACAACTCGATGATCGAGTACACGGTTTTCCTCGATCGTCGGATATCGGTCAAAGTAACGTACTGATTGTCGTTCGAGCGAATAATATTACGTAGCGAGAGGCAACAGCCGCAAATAGGTCAGCCAAGGCGCGATAATTTACGCCTTAGAAATAGAATGGCGTTCGAACGCGCTTAAATCAAACGAAGGATGAGGAAAATAATAAAAGGCTGCAGAGAATGCGACCGATACACACAGGCCCTGGAAAATTATTTATCGCTACGTGGCTGCTCGCGATGCGTTCTAGCCATTCGGAAGAGGCTGTTCTGCACATTACCAGAGCGTTTCCTCTTTGCATTCACCGCGAGGGATGTATTGAAACCTTTCAAATTTCGCGTCGAGTCCGTGGCTATTGTTCCCACGCGAAAAATAAGGAAATCACGGCCCGATAATTTATCGACCAAGCGAGGGGTCCGAAACGCGTTATTCTGTTCGAAAACAAACAACGCGAAGAGTTATTGCGTTATCGGGCCTGGGATTTGGAAATCAACTTCTCCAGTCGTTTCCAAGCTCGCTCTTGAACGCCGCGGTTGTTCGTTTCTGGCTCTAGTTCGAAAGGATTCTGACTACGAAATTTAATCGATGTGAACGCCGCGTATGCTCCTCTGTGTCGAATCAAACGTAAATTTCAGGTGAAAAGAACTCAAGGTATTAAATTGCTTCATAATCGTTTATTCTGTCATTTTTGCTTTCCCCAAATTCTTGTTATAATATGAAATATCCGACGACACGCAGAATGAGCAAACTAAAATGATTGATTTTTGTATGTTTATTATTTCGTCTGATTAAATTATTCTGAAATTATTATCTGCATGAGCTGTTTACAAGTGAACGTTATTTACCTAACTAAACAAAATAAAATATGGTGAGCGTACTTAAAATGTTTTAGCTCTCTAAAATAAGACAAGACTGGTGTTTCTCTGCAATCAAATCGATCGACTTTAATCCAATAATTTTCAGCCGTGAGCCTCCCAAAGCAACATTACATCAGTCAAGATGCTCGAAAGTTTTCTTTCTGCAATATAAATGGCCACTCGGGGAAACGAGAAATCCCGTCGGCTTCGGAATAAATCTTCGTTCCCTACTTGAGTATAATCCAAAATTTCTCCACACGTCGATATGAGAGGGGTGGTCCCGCATTATTATCAGGAATTTCAGGCCACGACACATTGGCCTGTACACAGTAATACGATTTGTAAATAATAGCGGGAGAAACCGAAGTCGGGCCACTGGTTTCCCACCCTTTTCGCGTATTTCTGCCTTTAGGCGAATGTATTCGCAGAATTGAAAGCGTCTACTCTTACGCTTAAACCTCAAACACGAAGCCTCTCGCGTATTTTCCTCGATACACGTCGATTGATCGTGGCGTGGGTCGATCTTTGTTTCCACCGTTGCTTGCTTCGTTCGTTGTTTGAACGATAGAATGCGATAGAATTATTTGAATCAAAAAGATATTTGAATGCAGGTAAATAATTTGCCTTGTAATTCACCAAATTCGATTACGAGCAATTTTTAGATGATCTACATTTGAAAATAGATTGCTCACTTAAAGACTAATGGTATCCATAATATACAACAAGTTTGATTATTCCGTGCAATGTTTAAGATTTTAAGATGTTGAAGATTAGGTGATGCAAATAACTCTATTTATTATATTTCAAACGATATAAGAGTCAATAGGAACTTTTGAGAGGCGATTTTGCAGAAGAGAGATTCCTCGGTAAGACTAGGTGGTTTGTAGAAACTAATTAGCAGCTTGCCGAATCTCGAGTCTTCGGCGTTAAGTGCGATTTAACCCGGACCTAACCTCGAAGCCTGTGTGTTTTACCCTGGGCGATTCTGATCAGTTCAGACTAGACACAACTCTATAGCTCCTCCTTTAAGTGTTCAGCGCTAAGCTGTCTAACTTGCTCACCGCGGCAAAGCAGCTGGAAACTCTTAAACCTGAAGCTTTTGTCGTGCACCAATTCCCAAATGATACTCTGATTAATTCACTGCTCGATTATTCGCATTCCCACGCGCGTACCTGCAACCGGGGCAATCGGTGAATACTTAAAATTCTTATCAACGGCTGCTGCATTATTCCCGAAATAATCTTCCCGACCCTTGTATTATTTACAGGAAAGTTCGTTCGGTTGTGGATTATACCTTACACACCTCCACTCATAAGTATTAGAATATTTTTAGAAAATGAAGTGGGTCTCAAATAGGCGTTATTATCGAAACCTTTGAGAATTATTATCTCGTTTAAAATCTTAGGCGAAGAAGCTTAACTTTATGGTAAGATTAAATTCTTGCATGAATGCAAAATGCTGATCGATTATCGCTTCCTTGGTAATTTGGACCAATTATCACATCTTGCGTAAAATCAGAATATGTTCTGATACTATGTAATGAACGAGGGCGTACATGTATGCATGTAACCCTCTCTTGCTTTGTCTTGCGTGGATACGCGTGTGCACATGCATACACACACGTGAGACACGGGTGATCTTCGTGTACGTACATATCGATTCGTACCTCGGGCACTGTTCGAAATACGTTCGAAACACGCAGCGAAGTTAGAAGCCGCCGCCGTCCCTCGTCCGCCACTGCCGATCCCCGGTACCCTGGCACCGCAAACAATTGGAAACGTCGTCAAAGTTCTCGCTACAGTTGACAGCGAAACCGCAGTTCACAACACGAGGAACGTGCTATCTCTAACCGTAGTCGATACCGCTGGGACGGAAACAGGCAGCCAAGAACCCGGGTGTACTCGCACACATCGTCGCATACTACCGGGAAAACCACGCGCCCTGTCATCGATCTTCAACGATCGACCGTTTCAACTTTCCGTTACAACTTACTCCGAGACGCTAAGAAGTTTTACGCGTGTGACGTTTCGCACCGAATCTCTTATTCGACTCTATGATTAATTAGAGAGAATACTTTCATCTTTGAAATAACTAAATTTAATGTTACAGGGTAGGAAATAGTAGCTGGTTGTAGTAGATCGCATGTAGCTTTTAGTTTGTGTTTTTGGAAAGTCCGAATTTTTGGTGCGCTGCATTGTGGAATTATTGCCAGTAGAATAGGCCAGTTATAGCGACGCACGTTGTTGTGATAAAACAACATTTTTGGAAAATATTTCTTTCCAAAGGGAGAATGGTTGGTTATATATAAATAGAAAGAATGTTTAGCTTTGTAGTAGTTTCATAAAATTCAACACGATAAGACTTGTGCTTTTGGTTGCTATCTACGAAATACAAGTAGAATATTCCGTATATGCTCAGACACGCTGCATTTACAGAAGATCAAATCCTTCTTAAGTATGTTACAACTTGCGACTTTTCCTGTTATTTCTGACGTAAATCCTGTCCACGAAATGTCGCGAACACTTTGCCTTACACAAATTTATGAAATTATTTCTCGAAACATAAACAACGCGAAGTGCATAATTAGAAAGTCGAAGGATGCTGAGTGAGTAAAAGTTCCGCGTGTAAGTTAGTTCTTTACGGAAGTACTTCTTTCTTTCCCTCGAAACACGTGATTTTATCCCCATTCTTCTTTTAGGATCCTGCTTTATATCCGCCGAAACGTTTCCGTTTCCGAAATAAATGCTGCGACCTTCCGAAACAAACACCTCATACGCTTCTCTTTCGGGGCGTACGATATTTCTTTACGGGAAATCCCGTTTCATTTTTCATTTCTATCGTGCTTCATCCTATTTTAGTATACGACCGCGCGTCGCAGTGCCGCCGTCCCGGCGCAAAATTTGTCCCTCGAAAAAGCAACGACTTGCCAACCCGATTCCCTAGCAAAATTTTCCTGAACCGCCCCTGTCTAGGGGTAGGGTTTGACAACGTCGTTTCTCAAGTGGAACGGCGGGAAAAAATATAAAACATCGTACCCGGGAACCCTTCGTATCGTGCGAACGTAAATTCAGCACCACCGCGAACAATCTATCAAGCAACCTTACAAGACAGTCTCTTGCAATTCTAGCTAAACGTATTCCAAAACGTGACGAGTTTTATTAATCCTTACGGAAAGAACGTTGGATATGCCGTTCCGTTATTCGTTAAATATTCTTCGATATTCGTGGATCAATGGAAAAATTTATTACAGTTCGAAGGGTCTACGAACTTTGATTAAAATACCGATAGAAGATTGTATCGTCCGGTTGTAAAATTGTCACACGATCGTAACGGTAGGAATAGCGTCCTTTAAAACCAGCTAAATGCGGAAAAATAAAAAAGAGTTGTACAGCGTCCGCTACAATGGCTCTCGTAGAACAATGTAGAATCTTCTTTTGTGGTTTGCGAAGTTTCGCCCTTTGTTACGCGGACTGGAAATTTTTCGCGCGGTTCGTAATATTTTGCTCGAATTCTTCTTTTCTATTTCCTCTTTTCTTCTCCTTTTTTTTTTTGTTTCACAATTCACCTTTTCTCCCTTAAACGATCAACCGGCTTTACTTTATCGAATTTTTGTCGCGCACAATCTTGAAAGGAGTTAAATTTAACGAGACAGTCCTCAGGGTCGAGTAATTTTCACGATCCTTTCTTCGTATTAATACAACGCTGAAACGGCGGGGGGTTAAACGTTCGCAGCTGTAGAAAATCATGTCTCGCTTTGTGGGACGCGCAATTCTTCGCAGGAAGAAAGCTGTTACCGCTTTACAGTCTACGATATTTCTACGAAAGAAAATGAAGAAAATCCGGCTCTCCGCCGTTCCGACTTCCGCGCAAGTGGAACGGATCAAGATTTTTTCGAACGCCGATCCTCGATTTTTGCTTCGTTGGAAATTGAAGTGCTCCGCTTCGCGAAGGAAATTAAATTTTTTCTCAATTTTTTATCGTATTTAACCCGGAGTATTATGTCTGTTTGGTTATGGAGCTTTAATAAAAAAAAAAAAAGAAAAGAAAGAAATGGTAGACTTTTAATGAAGGATACATACAAATCGAGGTTAATTAAATTTTCATTTCCGTCGACACGTAATTTTAGAAAATATTCGCTCGCCAAATTTTCATCGTAATTTGACATTTTCCATCGACACGCGTGACGAAAGAAATATCGTATCTCTTCCCGGAAAGTGTAACGTAAAACCACTTCGTGAAAGCTTGCGATACTAACGTTCAACGAAATTTTACTTTGCGACCTGCGTTTACTGACTAGCAGCGATTTACTGGCAATCAAATCGTGAGGGAAAACTTCGCAGATATTTCCATGTTATAAATTTCATGCATCGTCGAGAATCATTCAAATTTTCACGATCGAAATTCGCAATTCACATTTGAAGTCCGTGAAGAATTTCAAGAAAAATACAGGACACGGTCAAAGCAGTAACTATAAATATTTATTTAAATATAAATAAATATAAACAAATATCTTTCAGTATTCTCCAGCCATCTCTCAACTTCCTGTACATGAAAGAATTTCAATGCTGTCAGGAAAAATTCTCTCCGCGAACATGAATAAAGTTATTCCCAGATTCCTGATCGATCTTCTCCGTCAGGATATCGCCGCTGGTTCGTCTGAATATCCTATGCTGGACAACCAGAATCTCTAGCACGTCGAAACTGTAAAAAATTTTACTTCCATCGACCTGGCGGATTCTCGTCTCTCAGAATCTCTCGATGGTGCACGCGCGCACACTAGAAACGAGAAAGAAAAAGAATCTTCCACGTCCACCGATCTGTCATGCGGATCCACGAAACGTCCTTCGGTATTAGGCGCGTTTCTCTCGTCGAAACGTTTCTCGCGCGGAACGTGTTCGAATGTAAAGGACAGAGGACAGGAAAGAAATAGAAAGAAAGGGAGTAGAAGAGAGACAGGACTAGGGATGGAATCCTTGGTCATAAATTCCGGTTGTCCTATCCCTGGGCGACATGACGGAAGGTAGCCTATACATCGTCGCCGACGACGGACTTAATAAAATGCAAAGACGACGAACACACATTGCCAGGGACGGTCTGACATATCGACGCAATACCGACCCACTCAGACCTCTCGAGGAACGTCAGATGGAGGGAAGGACATAGAAAAATCGTTTCTACGCCGAACGGGACGAACGTCATCGAGGACTACGTGAAACCAGCCACTTCTAGCTTTCCCCACAGCCGCGACTGTCCTCGCATCCCTCTTCCTCTATCATGTTCTATTTGTACCGGGTCTGGTTTGTATGGAATATACGCGGAATTTATGGATGATGTGCATAAAACGCAGTTAGGGCGGTGAACGAGAATTCGTTATAATGGTAAGTGCGTTGGGAAGTTTCTTCCCATTCTCCATGGGTCACATGGATTTTATAAAAATCGCTCGAAGAATATCGAACGAGCGTTATTCGAAGCATCAGTATCTCGAAACGCCTGCGAAACCATCGAAGCGTTTTAACTTATTGTTAATAAAACCTTAATCCTATTTTTCCCCGACATCCGAGGGCTCGGGTAACGGACGACTATGCGACCAAGGGAAACACTACCCTCGGTACCATCGAACAATAACAGCACCCCTCCTTCGGAGAGCAGGAAGAAATTACCCAATCTCCCGAACTGTGCACGCACATCAACAAAGGAGATAAACAGACGACTGATACTCGTACGGAACAAAGCTGGTGATATGGGATAGGGGGTTGCGCGGAGCTGACGTATCGCGTCGTTTAGCAACGTTCGTTACGGGCTCGAAACGAGCGCAGAACAGGGGCGGGACGTCGAGAGGGTAGAGCAGGTTAACACTTTAAGCCGTCCTGTTTAATATGGCTTTATTACGTAGGTGGTAACGAACCGCCGGGAGGCCATTATGCGGCGATAAAATGCGCAATGCACGATGCACCTACACATCGTTCCGCCCCGTCCACCTGGCGCGCGTCTCCGCCGCGGCCGTGACACGCACACTCACACGCGTCCAAGTTGACTGACCCGCACACGCTTCTGTTCCACGCATAATACACACGCGCGTGTCTCTCGCGGGCGACACACACTGACTGCGGTCGTTCGCCACGTTACGCAGTCACCATGGTTACTCGAAATTCAATTTGCCTTTTCGATGGAGCCTATGCACGCACGCGACACGTCGCACGTTGATTTTTTCCTGCTTTTTCTCCCTTTCTTTTTTTGCCTTCTCTCTTTATTTGTTTTTCGTTCTTCCTCTGCTTTTTCCTTCTCTCTTCCCCCCCTTTTTTTTGGTTCGTTTAATTGCACGTGTAATGGTCCCGTTGATTTTTTCTGTAATTCTGTTCGCGGCCGGGGATTTTAGGTTATAGGGGGGAAGGGTGCAATTCCACGGTAGAACGAGGCAAAGGTGAAATGGAAGGTACATTATTGATCGAGAGGGACTAATGTCCTGATAATGAGAGGGCATCGAGATAGGGGATCGGTGTACAGAGATAAAGTTAGAGGGTGTAGATACGGCCAGAGGGTTATAATGATGAGAGGGTAATGGGATTATGATTGTTTGACGTTTCGTTGTTTTACAGAAAAAAAAGAAAGAAGAAAGGGGGATGTTTAAAAGTGCACACTTAAAAATTGCTATTTCAACATCATGAATATTCGAATACGTAAATTTACAGAATGTCTCGGCATAATTCTTCGAAATGGTGCACATTATTCATATAAAACACGAGAATCCATTTTTCGATGGCTTTACTCCACTGTTCTATTTGCTCTACTCCGAAACGCAGCTGCATATTGCAGTTGCATCGAGAAAGGAGCTGTATTACAGATATAAATGCTCTTGCACAAAGCATTCAACCTCTAACCCTATCGATACTCCCTATGCATATTCGGAAAAGATCTATAGCACATTCCAGTTTCATCAAAATTTTTCTGAGTCATCCTGTATTTACATGTTATTTCAAATATACAAAGTTAGTTCTATTCCGCGCAAAATAACGTCGAATCAAACAACTAACCTGAATTTAAATCAGAGATGCGGCTTTCATCGATACATCCCAAAGCAATAGCGAAATCGACACAAGTCACGTCGCCGTTCTTAGAACGGAAGCGCGAGACTCAAGTTCTGCCTTTCTTCACGCAATTCTATGGTACCTTATGCAGTCACCAATTTTTCCTTCCGCCACTCAAGCGCCGGGAATGTATTCGCAGCAGCCTCGCGAATATATTGCTCCGCCACCTCCGAACAGTTTATCCTTATCGTTCACGAAATTCTTGCTGCCAGCCTTGGCTGCGGCAATTTCTAGCCGTGCACAGAAAGACGACGCTCATCCTCCATCTCGTGGATGTCCGCGCCAGGGTAGTTCAACCGAACACGCGCGGAAGGATACACGAGGACGTGAGCGTCGTTTTTCCTGTAGAAAGTCGCGGCTATCTCTGACAAAGCAACCAGCCAGCGTGACACGAGGTGTGAGAGAATCGGATTTGGTTATGCGTCGCCACGTTCGCGCTGGATTTGTCGTCGTTGCTTCCCACGATGGGGTGGAGCTCATGGAAAAAGCGAATCTCGTCGCGGAACAATTTCGAGGCTAGGAATTGGATGCTGTGTAAATTTTTCCAACCTCCGTGCATCGATGTTGAGTAAACGTCAGTCGTAACTCTGTCTTGTCTTCCGGCGCACGGCATCGAGTAGAATTTTCTGCTCGTCAATTCGTTAGCAGGAATTGATCTTCCCGTGGAAGGGGAGAGGAATATTAAGGAAATCGTAACGAATGGCTTCACGAATGTCTTCGGTGTGTGCGAGCGATAGCTCGACACGACGGGGATTGCGTGCGTTTAAAGTCGCTCGGTCGGAGCGTGTTACTGGAATTGAATGAAGTAGGGTGCCCGCGTTGGTGCGTCGTTAGGTAGGTCCCTGGGTTTGTAAAGTGGTTGCACGTTCGCAGAGAACGTTGAAAGGGAGAAAGTTTTGCTTCTTGCTGCGGTGAGAGGATTCGCAGAGAGGATTCGTGAAACGTCAACCTTTTTCTCTACTACGTTCGAGTCAAGCTTGCCTCGCGTAAAGAAAGAAGGTTGATGAATTATTCCAGGAAAGCATTATTATCGCGAAAAAAATCGCGATCAAAGATTACATTAAATTTCGTTCGCGAATTTCTTTGAGCGATTAGTGGTATGATATGACACGGGGGAAAACAATATTAAGGGGACGGACATTTTTTTAAGATCACGCGTTCACAGTATGACCACGACATTACTGCGTTTAAATTACACGTGAAGCGTTCGCAGCCGAACGCAAACAAGCACGCGACAATAAAAACAGCACATCACGCGAATGTCGACTGCGTTAAAGGCTTCTTCTCTGTCCTGCTCCTTTTTTCCTGACCCTCCCTGTCAGTCTCTCTTTTTTTTTTAATTCATTAAGTTTAGGGTCGCACGATGTAGATGTCAAAACGTTTTACTTCGCGGTTTTATACGCGCGTTTATATCGTCTTTTCCACGCGGTCGCCATTACGCGCTCCCCCATTATTTTCGTTTTTATGAAGGAATAGCGTATACACTTCGTCTTGATTAGAGACGCGACAAACATTGGACGAGGAGAACCACCTTCCGTCGAAGACAAAAACTTGCTTTCGATTCTGCTACTTTTCTGAAAAGCCACGATGAAGCGTCTCTGAAACTTTAACGACAATCATCGAAGCCCCCGGAGTTGCTTCAATCTTCCTAGCTGCCTTTCAAACTGCTAGCGCCTTGCTAAATCCACCAAGACAAAGTCTTTCCAAGTTTTTCAACCTTTAATAGCGGGCTTTAAGGTCTTTCAGAGTTCTTCCAGTCTTTCCACTATGCTTTCCCCATTTTCTACGATATTTTATTTAACAAAAATCTCCTAATCTCAAATTGAGACAATTCCCTCTTTACATGCAACGATCAAATGCTTACCCGTATTCGTATCAATTGGTCTTTATCCTCTTTCCGATATTTTGCTTTTTATTTTTTAATTTTCACCCTCTCCTCCTCTTACACGACACAAAGACCTAACAGTTTGTTGAAAACAACGGCAAAGCGCCACAGGTGGCGCGTCCACATTTCCTGTCCTGTAATGCGGTCTCATCAAAGTCAGCCTCTTTCTATATTACCAAATAGATTATTTACGTGTTAATAATGTGCCAGCCGTTCCATGATCATCCCTTGTCGCGGCACACGTGCTACCAGAGGATCCATTCCTCCTTCAGTCGCCCGCCACTTTATTGTCGATCCACCAGCCGGCAGCGTTTTATACGTGGAATTTTATATACCGTCCTCGGTTTTAGTAATTTTAAGGGACGCGCGTGGCCGGGACAATAAAACCCCTTTCGTCGTGCGCACGTCTATTGTGTCGCAGAATATCGGAAAGTTATGGAGGTTAGTACATATGTGAAGCTTATTAAAATGTTCACGATCAGGATAAGTTGCGTGTTATTAGTTTTAATATGGTACTTATGTTTCCGATTTCTACGCCTGGAATAATTTAGCTCCTCGAATCTAAACGGAAGTCATCTAACTCTCGATTCTTGAAGCGTAGATCGCTCGTTTTTTTCCTAAATTTTATGATGGGATTAATCCTTAGTGCCTTCTAGATATAAGAATTTATTCTCAAATTTGCTTATATGCCCTTGTATAATCTGTAACAGTTCCTAAAATGAAGATATTTCTTCAAAATAAGGTAAATCATCGCAACTAATATATCGATTCTATTTCGTTCCAGGAGAGAAGCCGTATAAGTGCAGCTGGGAGGGTTGCGAGTGGCGATTCGCGCGTTCCGACGAGCTGACGCGCCACTATCGCAAGCACACTGGCGCGAAACCGTTCAAGTGTCGACATTGCGACCGATGCTTCTCTCGCAGCGATCATCTAGCCCTCCATATGAAGAGACACGTGTAATCGATCGTCATCGAGAACGGTCCTCAACGCGCGGAACAGTCCAGGACCGGCAGACGAAGCTCCTTCCTTCCCGAGGATTCCCGAGGCCGTCGAGCAACACGGCCTCCACGTGATTGCGTTTTTTCCACAGATACCTGACGATCCACATCGAACTCGATCACCGACGATCGACCGCTACGATGGCCCTCAATTTGGCCACGATTTTCGTCGGTGTAATATGATTGCAAGATATTCTGCGGGCTTTGATACTGTCTATAAGAGGGAATCGATGATGAGCGAGACGATCGGTGAAGAACGGCCACTTCTGGTGGCGATTGTCCATTAGAACGGACAACAATCGACCGATGAACGATAAACGATCGGCTTTGGAACCGTATCATTGAGGTTATAGATTCAGGACACTTCGTAGATTGATTGCAATTGGAAATCGCAATCGGAAAAACAGGTAGACGCGCGTTCCTCTGTTCTTCGAGGCAGTTCGTTTAGACTAAAAGGCGAGGAGTAGAGACAGGAAGAAGGTCTGATGATATTTACTACGCGAGAAACGCTGGCACTAGAGACAGCAGGTGGGTCGACAACGATCAGATGCGGATTAGACTGGTATTGTTGATGCGATTAGACGGAGCCACCGGGGCGAGCAGCTGGAAGACAGCGCGCTACGAGTCTCGTCCCGGGAAGTTAATCACTGCCAATTCATTAAATTGTAAGATCGGCGCGTGTACCGTTGGAGATATAGCCTACGCGAATGGCTGCTTCGGAGTCAGAGGAAGTTAATCGAACGAGCGAAATTGTCCGGCGACAGCGGTGTACAGCTCGTGTGTGAACCCTTGTAAGCCGTCTGTCTTCCGTAAAACGGTCGAATTCCAGAAACCGAAACTTTAACTAACGCAAAAAAAAAGAGAAAGAAGGAAAGATAATTAAGATAAAATAAAATAGCAAAAGAAAAATGATAAAAGAAACCTGACAAAACGATGAAACGTAGCGCACACAGTTTGAGAAACACCGATCTGACGATGTTTCAAAGGCGTCGCGTTTAGATTCGAACGAAAGTCAAGGAAACCCGGTTCGCGAGGACAATAATACGCTGTCTGTCGGTGCCAAAACGTTATTTCCTTTCTCTTTCATTTATCCTCTTCTTTCTTACACGTATACACAGAGAAAACCATATATATTACACGTATACATGCTTCTCCCTCTCATATCCCAATGAATGGGGGCCACGGGAAAAGCAGTTGGTTGGTGGGAAAGGTGCACGACGCTTTTGAGCTTCGATCCTTCGACGGGTGGCAATAATCGAAATTGTATTCGCGACCCGGTGGAACGCGGAACCGTGTCACACGGAGGTTTGTTGTAAGGGGGCGGCGGATGAGGGCACGAAGCGAGAGGACGAACCGTAATTGAATACGTGATTTCGGCCAGTTTCGACGGAGGCAAAGTTTACCCGTTCCGTGCGCTAATCCCAAATTTACAGTGCGAATTATATCGCGAGGCGCCTCCATTCGACCGATGATCCGGTCCGCCGCCCTTTCGTCCTTTTACCATAGCGTCGTTTCCACCGGGAGCTTGTGCGAATGATACCGATATATACGATAGACGAGAAAAAAAAAAGAACGCTAGAATGATCCTATTCAACGATAGATTCGACCGTTTTACTCATCGAGAATATTCACGAGTGATTTTTAAGGAAGAAAGAATCGCGTACAACCCTCGGACACCGGTTCGAGGGTACTTTTTTCCTTAAAAAAGAATTCGACCGAACGGGGCTTCTTTCGTAGTGGCGCGCGTCCTATGGTTTTTAACGAAAATAAGTGAAGAAAAAAAAGTATATATGGAATCTGACTTTGTACTTTTGTACGATTGCTTTTTAGGTAACGTTCTCCTGTTTTGTTTCACGCGTAACCGCGCGACGTATGGACGGGGGTGGCGACGCGTCCCGGCGCGGCGGGCAAGATTCTTGTCGGAGGCTCAACAGAAATAAATGATATATATATTTTTTAATATTCTCGTCTTACTCACCGAAACAATATATTGTTATACATAAGGGATTATACAAAGTATAAACGGGCAACATTCCGCACAAAGCTCTAGAACCGTTTCCACGCGTCAGACTCACCCGCCGAGCACGCCACCCCCTCTCGTACGCACGCAAAACCCGGATGGCAGACGGCGCTCGCAGTTCACCTCGACTATGCGTGTCCCGAGAACACTATGATTTTCCGGTCGATATGCATCGTTGTCTCGCTAATAATCGATTTCCGTGCGGACAAACGAGATCGAAATCACGTAGGGAAATGACAATGGAGGGGAATATAAATGGAAACACAAAAAGGAGGAACGAGAGAAAAGAGGGGAAAGAGAAACTAGAGAAACGTAACGAAAAATGAAAGAAAAGAAAAACATTGACGAGGGGTAACGCAAATTAGTTACTTGAAATAAAAATGTGAATTGTATCCGTGGACTGAACGAACGATGGATCGCAGATCGCTCATCGAACGAATGGTGAACAAAATAGAGTAGTAAAAGCGATTAAGAAAGAAATTAAAAAAGAAAATAGAGTAATAACCTAAAACGATTAAATATGAATGAAGTAAGAGAAACAGAACGTGAAGGCAAGGAGTTTACCGCTTAAGAAGACTAATCTTACCTGAAAGCGCGGAACAGCGCAAAGAGCGGCCGAGCTGGCGGGCGAAACGAAGATTTAAAGGAAAAGAATAAAAAAAAGAAATTAAATTTTAAATGTTCAGTGGCCAAATAAATTAACTGATAACGCACGTAGAACGTAACGATACCGTACCTACAAAGTAAGCCTGACTGATATGAGAGCGTCGACGCGGTTCGCGCGCGTGTGGTTGCGTATGTATGTGTGCGCGTTATTCGATGTCTGTGGCACCTGTGTATTTCTTCTTTTCTCTATAATATTTTTTTCCTTCTTTCTTTGCGTCAATTTGCGTGAGTGTGTCAAGGAGGTGTGTACGCTTGAGTGACCACATTTCTTTTTCCCCGCGAGAATGTGTTCCAAAAACGATTTCGGGGGTTATAGAAAGGGATAAGGTGTGACGGGGATTTTCAAAGAAAACGAACATGCATAGGAAAAGAGAGTGAGAAAGAGCGAGAGAAAGACACAAACGAATCCACCACAGGAAGAAAGCATAAAAAAAGTAAAAAGAAGAAAAGGTAGAGTATGCGTGTGAGAGAGAAAGTGTGAGAAAAAGAGTGTGAGAGCAGAACACTAAGTTTGTATATTGTGCAATTTTTGTCAGTGTTTCATTATTTGTTACCATGTTCACGGATAATTATAAATAAAGTAAATATATATATGCAGCATTTACAAGGACTTAGGATAAACGAAGATAAACGAGGAGCCAGATGTCTTTTTGATAGCCATATACTGCGAGGTATCGCGCGGCGTCCCGATACAAAGGACGCCCCGACCGCTCTTTTTTCTCGATACACATTTTTTCTTTTTCCTTTGTCTCTGATAGGGCGAGAGTGGCGAGAACAAGGATACGAAAAACGGTGCTCGTCGCTCGGTCACGACGCTCCTCTCGTTACATACACGAACCCGTCGTCCGGATCGTTCGCAACCCCCCAACGATCAAACGAGCCCGCGTTTCGCTCGATCCTCTCGCTCCTCGAGATCGGAAAATCTCGGAACGACTCGTACCATCTTCTCTCTTCGCGGGCTCTCCGCTTCGTGTATCTAGCGCGACTGAGAAGCTTTCTCGACCGACGGCGACTTTAACCACGAGGAGTAGAGGAAAAAGATGGGGTAGGAGACGGAACGATCGAGTCGTAATGATCGGACCTCGCGATCGCGACGAGCGTTTCGCGCGTTTCCATCCCGGCGACCAACGAAACACTGTAGATATAAATACACGTACATTAATATAATACGTAACGAAGGATCGCACGCGAATGACAAGATCCGCGTTTGTTTCAAACTCGAGCAATGCGAAGCAAGCGTGTAATGGATGAAAAGGGTCGATATAGAGAAGATTAGGAAAGACAGATGATACAGGTGTAATTAAAAGAGAGAAACGATAAGTCGAGCGAGTAAAGATAAGGCGAGAGAAAGCGGGCACCTTAAGAAAACTAATAAATGGTAGTTAGAAGTTTAGATAGATGGATAGCTAGAACGTTAGATAGACACCTTAGATAGGCAGATAAATAGTTCGACGAAGAGAGGAAAGGCGGAACGAAAAAGAAAGAATGAAAGATCGGGGTGAATTGGGGACGGGTGGGAGGGGGGATTTAAAAGAGTTATTATATATAAATGAATAAAAAAAAGTCTATAAATATAGATAGGTGGATATACATAGATAGAGATGTAAGTACCTAAGAGAAACTCTAAGGAATCTTTTAGAAGATACTGTATCGTTGTACGAGGTACAATAGATGGACATAAGTGTTTTATGATACTTGCGTACAATAAGGTCGAGACGTAGCGTGAGGAATATAGTGTATAAGAAGTTGGTGAAATGGTGAAGAAAAAAGAAATATTTCAACGAGCATGGACACGAAGAGCGTACATGAATACCGAGCAGTTCACGAAAAGAAAGAAGAATAGGGAAGAAAGGGGAAGAAAGGCAGGCAGATGCGGCACGATTCGTAATTGTCTTAATTGTGGTCTGAAATATTTTCAGTCATGCTGTATAGTAACTCTGTGAATTGCAGGATTTTACGTGAAAGCGAGGAAGACCGTGAGTGACAGAGAGCCGGCGTGAATGGATGAGTGTCGGGGGAGAAAGCGTTCGAATGAAAATGGAAGGTAGAAAAGAGAAACGACGTGAGAAACAGACGCGACCGAAGGACGTAAGGGATAAAAAAGGAACAGCACGAACAAAATGGGATAAGATCTATTTTAGGAAGAAACAGGCGAGGACTCCTCGTTTAAATTCAATTCGACGCGTTCGATTTTTACCGTTCGTGTCGTCGAACAGGTATCGTAAAAAAGGAGAAATAGAATACGATGAAAAATAGGGCATGTGTAAAATTCAATACACTAAAAAACGAACTGATTAAAGAACTAACGTTATTTTTAGGAAATTACAGCTTTAGAAGAGATTTAAGTAAATAGCGAGGGGAAAGGTGGTTAGGCTAAGTGCTAAGGGTAATTTGGTTTCGCGTGTTGAAGCTTTTCTGTGTGAGTATAGAAGCGAAAGAGTGGGAGAGAGAGCGAGAGAAAGAGAGATAGAGAAGGGGAAGCTCGAGGGGCAAAAATTGCGAGAAAGAGGAAGAGAAAGTGTCGAAAGGAAACTAAGCAGAGAAATGTGGGATCGAAATGGGAGGGATCGAAGCATGCTTATGAGAGGGTGGGGAAGAGAGATACCTATATTTTAAAAAAAGTGACCTTTGGCATTTAAAGACTTGTAAAAATCGTGCAACGAGTTAATTGAAACAAAGAACAATATCAAAGAAAACAAAGAAAAATATCACAGGGGGCGCAGCGTATTAAGGGGCGTCCGTCCTTCTCCGCGTCTCTAATTTCATCTTACACGAATATGCACGCATACATTAAAATATCACACACGTACGAACTAATACGAACGTAAGCACATCTGCAAGAAGAATATATCCTGAGAATCAGCCAAAGTTCAACGCGAACAAGGCGATCGGATAAACGTTTATCTCTTCGTATACCGGCAGAAAAACGACAAGACGCGGTTCATGACACATTAACAGCGACACGAGTCTCTCGATACCACCGATAACACATGGTGCACACCGACGAAAAAAAGGTAACAACGGAAAACGCAAATTTACACATGCACATACCAGAAAACACAAACACACACGCTCATGGAAATATTGGAAAAGGAAAGAATAGCATCGTTGTCTACCCATTACACGTTATGTACGTACGCGTGTCTCGATCTCGAGGCGACACAAGTGCGGGAAAAAACAGAAGGGTACAGAAGGACGGAAAAGGAACGCGGAAAGGGATAACATACCAACAGGAGTTCTTGGCGGAAAAAAAAAGGCGAGAGCAAAGAAATTCGGTTACAACGCATAGGGTATATGAAAAGGAAAATATGGGATGGAGAGAGGCGAACAATGCATTCCGATAAATAAATCGCTTTTCACGAGGTACACAAGAACCGACGAATCGCAGGAAAGTCGGGCTGCCTCCAGGCCTAACTGAAAAGGAACCGAACGATTTCGGTCATGACTCTATCTTCGAGGTACTCGCCGCGAGAACGAATCGCCTCTCGTCCATTGGGACGCGATTCCCCTGGAACAGCCTGGTTGTTTAATCTCCAACGAGCCGTAGAAAAAAAAAATAAATAGAAAAGAATAAAACTGCAGAATGGAAAAGGAAAAAAAAAGAAACAGGTAGCGGCTCGACGGTTGTTCCCTAAGGGATAGAAGAAGGTGTGTCTCGTGGCGCGAGCCAGAAATTGACTTCGAAAATGGAAAACAGTCACTGCATAGTCACTATTGTCATCCAACACAATTCATGGTAGGGTATAATAGTATTTTTAGGGATTTTATACAGACATGCGACCGTGCTCTATGTTTTAACCACGATTAACTGTCGATCATTGACGTTTCTTCTTGTACGTAAAACGAACACGGTGTTTCTAGATGTATTAATAATTGCATTATACATTGCAGTGAAGAGTGAAAGGCGAACGCTTGAACGAATAAATATATCTTACGTGAAATTGCGGGTGCAAGCGCGATTCTATTGTGACGAAAGGGGATCGAGCGAAAGACCGAGAATTTTCGTGCGAGCGAGTATGATTTTTTTCTGGAATTCTGTACCTCGTTGTGTATACATCTCTATTTGTATAATTGTGAATATTAACATATTAGGATAATGTGATTTATTACGTGTGATCCTGCGCGTAAAAAGACGTGGAGAAACTTTAAGCGAGTATTTTGTATTACGACAAAGCGGAACGCGAACTAAAGATACAAAAAAAAGAGGAGAAAAAAATGCGAAACTAATGCGTGCGATAGAGAGGCAGAGGGCAAGTAAATCGAAGACAGATAGAGAGAACGGGATTAAGCAAATAAAGAGTCTTGTAATCGCAGCTTTTTTGCCGCTGGGGAATATAATTGTAATAAACGAAGAATGCGCTTGCGCAGCCGTCGCTCCTTTCTCTCAGCGTTATTTCTTCCTCTTTGTCTTCTTCTTCTTCTTCTTCTTCATCTTCTTCTATTAACGCTGTATTGTGTACTAACTCTTCGTTTCCTCACCGAGGTGACAGATAATCCCGGAACCACGAAATTATTCTACAGATTGCCAAGAACTGAAAGAATGGAAAAAAATTTCGCTGTACGATATTAAAATATAAAATTTGGCAATGGATATCCAAGGATATTCGAAATATCGAAATATTTCAACTCGAGCTCTTTCGAACGAAAACAGGCAGTAGTCTGGCTTTATATCAGCTCGTTCCGGAGGCTATCGATCACCTCGTTGAGAAAACATCCCTCGACACCGCTCTTCTTGAGGCTGTCCAGCGAAGTTTGATGCAGGGATACGTCAAGCCACCCCCAAGGCCCGTGGAAACATCCGCTCTTGTATTTCATGGGCTGCTGTATAAACAACGCATACGAGTGTGCACCAAAACGTGCTACGATTCGAGCAGGCTGCATGTGGACGCTCGGGAGAACGTATTGATGCGCGTGTTTCGATCGAAGCGTGATTAAGCGCGCTACACGATTTTTAAATTTAGGCGGGATCGACGAGTATAGAGGTCGGCCAGAAAGGAGTCTCGTCGTTCGAACAGTCTCGACGATCGTTCGAGGATTAAACACCGAGCGAGTTGTATTGTATACGATTATTAAGAATCTATCCTACGATGACTCGTTAAAAGAAAGATAAAATAAAAGAATGCAGAATATAAAAAGAAAAAGAAGGAAAAACGAGCGAGAGTAATGCAGAGAAAAACAGAAAAAACCAAAAAAAAAGAAAAGAAGATTTAGATAAACAAATATAACGGACTAAAATAGTAAGAAAACCAAGTAAAACGTGGAAAATAAAAGGAAAAAACAGAAAATATCCTTCCAAAGTACCGGGACTAATTTACACGCCACGACTTCCAACAGTCGAGAGCTCCGCGCTGACTTGAAAAACTCTCGAAGGCTCGACTCGTCTTGTACAACGGGATTAGCGAGTACTCGTGTAACGAGACTAGTAGGTGATCACATGTGATATTTGTATTGGTTATTATTATATATAAATATATTATATATATTATAAATATAAATGTAAATGTATAATTAGAGTATTCCGTTAGGATTACCGCTAGTAGTTAGGCGGGAAGGAGGGGAGGAGCGTGAAACGAACGATCGAGAAAAGAAGAAAAAGGGAAAGAAAGCGTACAGGATAACGAACGATGCGCAAAACGTGAAAATAATCTCCTTTCGAGAATCAACGCCTAATTGCTCTTTACGCAGGCCTACTTGCCGATTCTAAAGGAACACTCGAGATTCGACGAGGAAATAGAGCTGCGGCACAAAAACCTCGCGATCGTTCGCGGGAATAACGAACAGAGAGACTCGCCTCGAAATCCTTCGACACGAGATTTTGTAATTTTCCATCACGTCCGACAGCAACTCGAGATTTCGTCGAGAAAAGAATCGAAATTGTGCACCGTGTACCGGATCGTTCGAGAAGGTCACAGAGGAATACCGATCAGTTGCGTCCTACAATCGACTGACATCTACTCGTGTTTCCCTGAAATTCTCCTTTTAAAAGTTACTACTTCTCCGTCGATCCCTGTGTAATAGTATTCATAGAGGTTTGGTTTCTTGTCTCCAAAAGATTGTCGAACTTGAATTCTGAATTCAGGTGGTTGGAACAATCCTCGGACTTCTATTGATATCGATGAAATTGTATCTGGAAATGAATTTGAAAATTGCTACTTTTTAATGTCGTTGTCTGGTAGACATTTACATGCTAAAAGCGTGCTGTCGTAGATGTAAAGGTAGCACTTTTCATATGATGATTCTGAGTAACCTGGAAGGTTTGAAGCGAACATCTATGGATACTAGAGACCCTATCAAAATGGGAAGCCCCACAGATTGGGTACGAAAACAAGCCACAAAGGACTGGTGGAAAGATAAAACGAGCCAAACTGCTAGCTTGTCCTTTGTGCGTTTAATTCTTTCCTTTCTTCTTCTTCTGCTTTTTCTTATTGTTGGTCTTCTTGGTTCTCTCTGGTCGTTTTTAGCTTTGAGATAAAAAAGCAGATACCGTGAAAAAGATGAAATTATTATTCGAACCATCAATTTCGTAGAAAAACCTTCGATGATTGATCGTTGAGACAAACGAACAGAGAGCTGGGGAGACTCGTGTACGAGAGAAAGATCGCGACTGCGTGCACGTGCGTGAAGAACAAAGATGTACAAAGAAGCTAAAGACCGCGAAGATGTATGGTGTACCGAATGCATGAGTGAACAAAGTGTAATGTCTCGTGGAGGCGACGTGCCGTGAATCGAGGTAGATTATCGAGTCGATGGATTATCGGGTGGGGTAGTGTACGAAAAGCTGAAGATCGAAAGAGAAAGAAGAACGCGATGAATGTACGTGCGAATTGCAAATTCTTAGGAATTACTTCGCGCAGAAATTTTTATGTGAATTATTTAATCTAATTGCAGAGAGTCTTAATTGCTATCCTTATATCATTGATATCGCCGCTATGATTAATATCGTAAGAGCTGTACTACCGCATTGTTCTTGATCTTTTAACGTTACCCTTGATTTTATTCGTTCATCATGTACAAAGGCGAAACCAAGAGCAAACCGCGAACGAGCTGAACGAGCAAAAATGTTCCACGAATCGCTAACTTCGGGAGGAACTCGGAGTGCATCGATTCGTAAAACGAGGCACACTATGTAACGCGATCCATATCCATCGATCGCGAAACGAATATTGCTGGATGCGGAGGATGGCTCGACGAGCGTCGACGAGATAACGTTCTTCCTGCGTACCTTTGCGATCGGAACCTTTTAACTCGATGTGTGCACGAAATTGCTGCGACGATCGATGGGAAACGCGACAGGGAATCATAGGATGCGTGTCGATCGAGCCGAGAGGGGCTGAGAAAATATTTACGGAAGCGCTTTCAACGCTACCGTTGCCCGGTCGACCAGGACGCTACTTTTATTATTTTCATAAACCTTCTGGGTTCGTTTCGCGCGCTCTTCGCCCCTTCGGAACTTGTCTAACATACCTTCGTCGATCGTTCTCGATCGCAAACGTATCTTGTTCAATGCGATTCCCATCGATTTATAATTGTTGTCTGCCTAGAGATGATTTTTTGCGTTAACGAACGATTAACGCATGCTTCTTTATTCGGCTAACGGAGCGACCGGGCCGGCCGCGCTTTGTAAATAATTCAATTAATAAACAAATTTCTCATCGTGTGCTTGAGTGAGCTTGCTTTCAACACAGATGTCCTCCTAATGAGATATTAAACCGATTCCTGGTGGTCATTTACGATGAAAGATCGTAAAATGTGATCTTGCGAGGAAAAATGAGCAAGAAAATGTTTAAAAAGAGTATCTTTAATAGAGGCTCGATTTTAGTCGAATTTGTTAACTCTGTTTATCGATCCTATGGTTCATTAGGATCTTAGCGTAATGAGTTGGTCTTGATACGTCTTTGTAGACTCGACTGGCAATATATTTATCGATTTAGTAGGATCGTAATTAGTATGAATTAGCGTTTATGCTGGCCCATTCGCTCTCAAATGGTGGCCGTTTCTTTCGTGAATTAAGAAATTAGCTTTTATGTGATAGTCACTATTCGACGGATATAGCAATTGCTTCTTGTGCGGATATTCGTTGCAACGCCGAGGTTGGTCATAGAAAAATTCGGAAGAATGGAGATAATTTAGAGGTAGAGAATTCGTAATTCGACCTATCCTCATGAAAGTGAAGGGCTGAAAGGAAAAGTGAGCAAATTTTTAATCTGGAATAATTCTGATAAAGAAATCTGTATGCTTCTAAACATTAAAATACAATACTACTAATATTTATAAATGTTTATATTTGGAATGGAATATTGGTATTAATATTTGGAAATTGGTAATAAAATTTTTTACACAAATAAACATCTTATTTCGTCTTCTGTACTTAATTTAGTTTTACACAAATGCAATTAGATCACTCGAGGAAGAACTCGTGCGAGTATTGACCTGTCTGCAAATTCTCACAAATCGTTTCACAGTAAAGGAAAGAAAATAATCTAGTTACTCTGTGAAAGTATCGTGAAGAATATCGATCGATGGTCAACGATAACTGGTCGGCTTGAGGATGCCACTGGTTTTTGTTAGGGGAAGCCCTGACTCGAAATTATCTTCGTCCCTTTTGCGCGGGGGTGGACGATGGTCACCTCGGAACAGTTAGTAAAAATTGATAGAAGAAGGATTGGTGAATGGGAAGGGAACAAGGTATAGAGCGCAAGAGTAAAACCAGAGGAATGGAAAAATGCTTAGGGCTGATATGATTGGGAAACTTAAGGGAAGGTGCAAGAGAATGAATGAGAAAATTGAATGGGTTAGACGTATGCAAAAGGGAGAAGGGAAGTTTTTTCTTTTTTCGAAAGCGTCTTGTGTCTGTACGTGTGCGCGCGCGAGTATGTGTGTTTGTGTTTTTGCGTAATTCCTATGCACGTGTATACTGTGCGCTGCTTGCGGATATATACGTATACATAAATATATAATATAAGTATAAATATACATATACGAAGCGTGCGTGTGCGTGTATGCGAGAAAGAGAGAGAAAGAAGCACTTTATTCCTCTTCATTCTTTTCTTTCCTCTCTTGGTGGCTCTTATTATAAAGAAAAAAAACACCGTTAGCGTACTTTAAATATCGTTATTTTTTAAGGAGAATTACACGAAGATGAAATAAAAAAAAAATGATATTGAAATATATATATATATAAAAATATATATATATTTATTTTCTAAGATATAATATATATCATCTATATATGTATATTAAATTATGATAATGCACAAAAATGTAATTATATGTACATGTATGATAATTAATAATCTTGCTCTACGTTCGGGCGGTGCGGTGGTAAGAAAACGCAAAGCGATTAAGAATAATGAAAAAAAAAGAAAGGAAAACGAAAAAAGAAAGAAAAGGGTACACTCGACTACGGGCGGGAAGGGGAAGTGAAGGGGAAGCAGGTGAGGTGAGAGGGAGAGAGAAGAACGAGTTGCTTTGCGCGCGTTTATCCGGAGGATAAAAGTGTCTGTTCGAGTTTGACGAACGCCGGGGTGCAGAGAGGAAAAAAGGGCGGGGGGGGGGGCTTGCGGCCGCTGTAACCTCATCTTTCATGAATAGCTTGTATTTCTGCTCAGTGCAAATAAACGTACGTTCCTGTTGAAAAAAATGACAAAAAAATACAAAACACGATCACTTGTCTCGTATTCTTCATTCGACCCCAACAGTATCTCGCGTGGCAGTTCAAATCCTGCGGTTTGATCAGAGCTACCGAATTTTCAGACGATCCAACAAGGTGAGTATCGCGTAGAATACGTAAAATCGATCAAACTTCGAACTCTTTATAGTCAAGGAAGGATGCTTCATAGAGATTGTTGAGAAATTTACGAAGTAACGGAGAACGAAGTTTCAAAGCGCTCGACATCTCTTTACGGGGATCCTAGTGCCTAGACTTACCTTCTTGAAGCCTTAGCTTTATTTCTATCGGATATCTCGTTTGTTCTTATCACGAATAAACTCCACGACACGTCTTTATCTCAACTTTTCTCTCAGTCGCGAGTCAAGTCAATAATAATCGCTACGATACGAAAAACTATTGTAGTTCTTACATAAAAAGCGATATTATAAATCTGAAACGCGATGAACCTTCCGTCTCATGACGAAAGCATCTCGTCGAATGAGATCAGCAAGCAAACAGCCGATTTTCTCGTCCACGTACATTCATCAAAGACACGATGCACTCGTAATATTCATAGCCAACAGGAATAAACGCTTTGACGCGTGTCACAGGAAGGGACAAAAGGACAACGATCAGCCGTTTCGTCGCGTTACATGTCGCACAGGTTGTACGGTTTACTGCGCGTTCCTCTCTGAAACTATAACCATCGCCGATGGTCGTCGCAGGAAGAGGGTTCACGGCGTTTTGTCATCATAAAACGTTTTATGGGAAATTATAATGTGCCCTTTCTCTACGGGGGTTCCCAACCAGTGTCCAGATACGAAGCCATTCTCGACGAAATATAAAGAGGGCGTTCGCCGCGTTTTTCATCCAATCGGCCCATAAACGACGTTTTACTATCTCTATACATCCTTATCCTTCGTTTCATTTCTCTCTTTCTCTCTCTTCCTTATTGGTCCCCTCCCTTCGTTGACCCTGTTCCATGGAATTGCCATTCTAGAGGGCACGGATCGGCTGGCAGCATTCGAATCGTCGTTTCAACGACCAATGCGAAGGAACCACGTCGCTTGGCATGCTTATCGCGCTTACGTTTTTTCTCGGCTGATTTAATTAAGACCGAATTTAATCGTCCCTTGGACAAACTACCTTCGCAATATTAATTTTCTTCCGTTGATGGTGGTTCTGCTATCGAAAGATATCGTCGTGCTTCGTCGAAATCAGTGCAATAACGAGCGTTTCAGATTGAAAATTTAATGTTATGGCTATGATTAAATTTTTATCGTTTCATGTTGTTTATCGAGTTAAACTTTGCGCTGTTAGTACGTTCAAGCACGAGATGCAACGTCGCCAAAAATTAAATTGTATTACAGTCAAAGGAGGAGCATTTATAGTAACTTAACGCAGTCACGCGATGATTATATACTCTGTCGGTACAGCCGATTTGATGTCACTTACAAACTTTATTCGTATAGATTAGAATGAAATACAGTTGAAAGAACTAATAAGCGAAGAAAGTACAAAGACTATCTTTAGCGTTACGAATCGCGTACAAGCTGTCGACGTTATTTATACACGAGGGGACTGCCAATTAGGCAATTGCGCGCCGCTTAATTGCTTCCGCCCTAATAACCCCCTATTTACGTGGGATCCAGAAAAGTGTTTGTGACTGTTGTATGCGTTCTCGAATTGCGTTAAAGCAACTTTCGTATTCGGGCCTGCAAAGAACGGTTCACGAATTTCCGCCGACCAAAATTTGGTTTAGCATTCGCTCCAGGGATGAGAGAAGTTTCCTAGGCAACGATACAT
This sequence comes from Bombus affinis, assembly GCF_024516045.1. Lineage (NCBI taxonomy): Eukaryota > Metazoa > Arthropoda > Insecta > Hymenoptera > Apidae > Bombus > Bombus affinis. Next base: position 7,784,235 of record NC_066344.1, on the reverse strand, counting down.
AGCCGTCTGAGGAGAGACAAAGGCCAATGGGCAATTTCGAAAGCGGAAACCAGTCACTTTGTAACACGGATACTGTATAATCCTGATGCAAAACGTTCTTCGTTGGAAAATTTACAACTGTTCGTGATCAACGCGAAATTTCTCTCTCTTTCTCACATTCTCTCTGCTTATTCCTCTGGAATAAAGGAACAAGAGAAACTCTCGTTACAAATTTTTGCTAAACAGTGATAGATCATTGTATGATAGAATCAGGCAAACCAAATCAGGCTACATGTGCAGTCGATTTCAATTTCGATTCTATGTGCTGTGTTATTTCTCTTAAGTTGAAATTCATGATTATTTCTTAGGGCAACACAATATCGAACACTCTGCTATAAATCGCTCGAAGGCAGAATACCGTCGAGTTAAATGCCTCCAAGCCGTAGAAAAATACGTCGCCGCTATAACACTGTGAACTTTGAAATATCTAACCAAGAATCATTGTTCCCGTTGGGAAGAACCGTAAAACGTAGGTATCCAATTAATCTGTCTGGAGCACGGAAGAGTTGCGATTGCGGCTAATGTTCGGATCGTCCGAAAATTTTCGGCCGGTGAATACGCGGCACGGAACCGGACGCGAGCAGCGAGCTGTAAGAAAAATATAGCCCCTAGACTTGGCAAAGAGGTAAAACCTTTAAACGTTTTCCTTCCTTGAAAGGAGAAGAAATAGGTGCGGCTTGCATCTAGCGAGCCGGATTCGCTTAATCCGAGCTACTTCGGACCAATCCGGAGACCCTGAAACTAAAGAACTACCGCTCAAGAGGATACGGCAAATAACCGAGAATTGGCTAACGGGATAACTCCAGACTGCTTTCTATCGCTGGACTTCAAACGGGGTTCGGTGATTTCAATGTTGCGAGCTACAATCTCGTTACAAGAACTTTTGGAATCTTTAACAGGCATAATTGTTTAAATAATTTATTCAATCCTGCCTGGAGGCATTTTTATCCGTTATGTAACATTTATATATTTTCTATAATTATTTATGGTACATACGTATAAAAAAAAATGACTCTGTGCTTTTAGTAAATGATCACTTAATACTCTTCTCTCTTGATGATGGAGGGTTTGAAGAACTAGAGAATTATTTCTAATATATTATGTCTTACAAAGTATAGTACATACTTAAACATAGATAGTGCAAATAAATAAATAACTATACAAATTCGCAGAATGAAACATAAATGCATATTTAATATAAAACTCTGCCGTTTCTAAGTAGAAAATAATAATATTTAGTCAGACACATTCAATCGTTTCTCTAAAGATCTTTCCTCCCATAATAGTTTATAGCAAAACAATTATAGTAATAAATAAACAAACGGAATGCAATAAAATTCATCGACTTTCCGTATCAGACATGTTTTTTCCGGATTAAAAGGATAGCGCAGTCCTATCGGAAGCATTATACCGACGATACTTACCAAAGCACGGAGCGGCATTCGGCTCGCACTGTCCTCTGGCTGTCGAAGACGAGTGGACAGAGAGAGACGAGGTCCAGAAAGATTTGAATGGGATGAGTTTTGAATGCCACAAACTCGCAGACGACCAAATCCCCGAGAACGTTCTCAAGCCCTCGGCCCAGCAGAATGAAATCGCAGAGACCTACCCTTTCGTGTGATCCCTCCACGAGCAAGTCACCGCTCTCTCAAGTGTCTCGATGGAATTTAATTCTGTTCAGGGCCAGGACTCACCTACTATGCAGTTATTTGATACCCGATATTTTCTTTTCCCGCTCTGAGCGAGCTTCGATCTTTGAATTACGAGCGGGATTTCTTTGTCGATTTGAACGCATTTGATCCTTCGGCTCGAAGAGACAAACGCAGGGATCAGAAGATGAAATAAACGGGCGCTGCTTCGTACTCAAAATCAATTGATCGTCGATGGCTTCTTCGTGTCACCCGATACATCTTATATATGAGCTGCAGATGCAAATTTAAACTCAACGATAGGATTGCACGTAGAAAAAGACTGTGTTGTTCGAACATTCTAAAAAGGCAAAGAATTTTTTGAACAATCCAATAACAAGTGAGAAGATAGCGAATCAAAATAAATACATATAAATTTTTTAAGCGAGTATCGACCTTAATGGTTCAATTGATCGTAATTTAAATGTTCACAGAAGCCTCAACAAATTTACAAGCCACAGAAGCTATACAAATACATCGTAATAAATTAAAAGTACCAAGAACTGAAATTAACTCGAAGACTTATAATCAATTTTACGCGACGAATCCAGCAAGCTGTCGCGGTTTGTAAGTAGCGCGACGTGGAGAATTTTCCAATTGCGTTTCCAACGCGTCCAAAGGGATGAGAGAGGTCTGCGATGGAGAATGGGACCGCCAAATTGTTAACCCAGTTACACGGCGCAAGATACGGCTGGCGAAACTAATGGACCTCTTCCCCTTCGTCCGCAATCTTGTTGTTCGGCCACCCATAATCTAATAGCGAGAGCCCTCGTGTTTCCGCCCCTTCGTCGCCGGCTTCGGAGCTCGTATTTTATCTTGAACGCCGTGTCCACTTATTCCTAACAATTGTTCGTACTCGCGCTCGTTCCTTTCTGCTCTGCGGTCTCGCCGCCCGAGTTACGTGTGTGCATTTTCATTCCTACACCGAGCTCAATGAATGTTCGGATATACAGACTGGTTTGTGTGCAAATGAGAGTTTCTAACTGGTTCCATAAAAATACTGTTGGTGGATAATGTGGAATTAAACAGCAGTCACTGAGAGAAGGGTAAATTACGTGGATTAAGTTGCGGTTAAGCGTTCTTGTCTTGCATGTATATAGGATAAGGAGAATGATATCGCGCGTAGTCAGCCACGCGTGGCGCCTGAATAATGCTGTACTCCGAACGTATTAGTTTAACGTACAGTAGCTGTTCGGCGGGCATATACTAAGCATCGATATATTATATTAAGCTCCCATATACAACATTCTCAAATATTAAACTAATTACATACATAAGTCATAAGACGTATATATACATATAGATATACTTTACTTTACTTGCTTCTATCTCTAAATAACTTGTTTAGAAAGAAAACTGAGTCATCATTACAATTTCTATTAATTTTTCAATTATAGCGATTCGGATTTTTACGTTTACGTAACAAAAGTACCACTGTAAATAACATAATAATATTCGCTTTAACTTCACCGACTTTAAATCGCGTGAACACACTCGCAGGCAAAGTTGTCTATATTTCGGAGTTCTTCCGGAACGAAATCTCTGTGCGTGGACCAGTCACGTATCCGTGGATGTATAGTAAACGCACGTATAGCCTTCGTACTACCTCGTTCGCCCTTTCCATACATCCCCTGATCATTCTAAAGGATGAGACATACCGACTGTGTGGCCGGTTCCATCGCCCGTATTAACGCCCACTGCAAATAGAGTCGGTGCTGGAAGAGGTTGCAGCGTCTGTGCTGGCCGCGAATCACAATAGGGGCTGATCAGTCCCCGGTACGGGAACAGAGCGAGATAGCAGGGCCACGGGGGTAGAATATGGTGCGAGAACTTGCCTGGGTTCGATGTATCAAGCCGAAAGTTTGATAGCCCCGAAGGCTTTGCTAGCCAAGTTACTTCCATGGAACGTGACCCCGCCTCGGTATCCTCCGGTTCGTCGAAAACCGCGCTTCTCCGTCTCTACTCATCCTTTCTCTCCCACGTCCGTTCGAGCACCCTCGAACAACCTTCCCTCCACGGGTCTACGTGATCGACTCCGTTTCCTTCTCTCTTCCACACCGTAGAATCACTTCGTTCGATGCTAGACCGCACGTATACAGTTACACGTGCGCATATATATATATATAGGTTCTAGACTCCTCTGGCGCTTCGTTGTCCCGGAAAATATTATCGCCATCCGTTTCAGGATACGAAATCCGCTTGCTTTGTGACTATTGGCCGCCCTTTTCATGTGTGTTTGTTTTAAAATCCTCTATTCTGGAACGATGCATAGATCACAATATGCAGTAGCCTTTCATTCACGAGATGGAGTTTTTGGAGATGAGTTAAAGGTATTTGGGTAACTGGGCTCCTGTTCCGTGTGTGAAGTCGGATAAGAGAAATTCCACGCTCTCCAGAATATTTCGTTCCACAACGTTACGAAGCGCCCCTGAAGGAAACATTCACCGTCTTTTCCTTAATATAATTGCCAACAAGGGTTCCTCGTGTATTCATAATGCAGCTTGGGTGGTCGAGTCACATAAAATATCCAAAAAATTGCTCCCGCAGCACTTTCCGCTGTTTCACGAGGACAGTGCACGCACGACCAACTCTGTTGTTAGTATTCGAATTTACAACCTTGGTTGCTCAGCCTTGTACGTTTCTCTATCCAAAAGATCGCAAAACAACTGTAATTTTCTTGCTATACTTTTCTTTGCCGTACTTTCGATATAATTCATGTTCTTCGTAAATATATACCGTGAAAGAAAATCACACTTCAGTACGACCATTCCCATTCGGTAACGCAAACACATGAATCTTCTTCTGCGTCTTTCTGGCATTCTAAAATTATGACTTCGTCCCAATGTAAGACACTAAAGATGTATACATCGAGTCATAAAGTTCTCAATAACTTCGGAGACGAAACAGAGCTCGAGACACACAGACAATTACTAGCCATAAAACGTTATCGTGATTCCATATCGCGGGAAAATTCAAACGATGCTCGAGCGTCTATCGCGAAACTTTTCAGTGGAAGCAAGGATTCATTCTCCAGACAATGTAAAACATGAAACGTTCGTGGATGGAGCGGAAATCAGGAACAGGAGAGCGCGAATCGATCAGAAAGGATGCGAAGACGATGCTGTTGGCGAATTTATGCGACTTGGAATGCGATCACCAGCCAACAAATATAATTTTACTAATCTGGATTTCGATTGTTCACAATTCTACGATTTAATGTAGCGGAAGCATCAAACAAACGAACTTTGGCGCATCCTCAGTTTGAGCATCGTTATCGTTGATGGATGATCGAACGAGATGCTAGGTTATGTGAGAATTTCTTCCTCTTTCGTCGTATATTTTACATGGAACAGTCAATATCTTCATGTAATCCACCATTCGTTCGATCAAGACAGGGAAGAAGTAGGGCTACTTCAAACTGGAATAAGCAGTGAATAGGCCCAATTTCCAACATCTATCAAACTATCCTCTGAGGGTTTAATAATTTCCTAAGTTTCTTTGAATATGCATACGATGTCACATTAAATTGAATATTCTGTTGCCTATCTCATTTTAACATGAAAAACGAGGCTTTGTCGTAAAACAAGAGATGCAGGAGAGAATATTTGACTGGAAATTTCGATGTTTTAATCAACCTCTTCCCATCAAGCCACTTCATGAATTCTTAATGCAACACTGTCGTCCATTCAGCTGGATCTGTTGTCAGACGATCTCCCTTCCTTTGCTAAATAAAGCACTGAAAGTCCGTTTTTTGGAAACAGACACCTGACCGCGATTGATAAGACCACGAGCCGCTAATTTATTAACATATCGTTGATTTGTTTATTGAATTTATCAAATCTATAACTTTATATTCTATGCTCTATTCTTCTCTTTAATCGTACATTTATCCTGAACTACCAGTCTACGAATGTTTATGAAAATTTATATTTTTACGAACGCGGTTAAACAAACGCAATCAAACACGGACTTGTATCTCATTCGAAACATTATAACGACTATATATGTACTTTATTTTAAATATTCAATATACTTTTGCATATTACATGCGTTATGCACATTGTTCCACATTAAACTTTCCCATAAACGCGTAAACACCCGCGATCTATAAATAACGGGTTTAATGAGTTAAGAGCCCTTATACAAAGCTGGGCAACAGAATTACATGGAATAATTCCTATCAAAGCCGGGGCTAAATACCCCCGTGGTCCCTTCTAAACTCTGAAATCTGATTTACGCCGGTTAAGCTCAGATGTGGTACCGAACAAATTCGAGGCAGTCGAACCGCGAAAGTAATGGAGGCCCAGGCGGCTAGGTAGATCGCGCGCGCTCCTACCTCGGAACGCAACGCGATTTAATGGCGGAAGGCGGCGCGGCGTCGCGCGTCGATCCATCACGACACCGATGTTCGTTACTCAAGACGTTGGGCCACGATGGAAGGTATGCTGACGGAAAGGCTGAGGGAATTGGAAGCGGACGGGGGACGCGGATCGGGGGCTTAGATTGGCTTTGCATAGTTTCGCGTGTCGGGAGTTGAGTTATAATTACCTTAGCGCCTGTAACAGGAGCGCTGGTATAGCGATGGCTAACGCGACTACAGGATAATAAATTAATGCGGCACGTCGCGTAAATGTAATACGAGCCTAACTACCTACTCCGCCTAAGAGCGTGTCGTTGTAAACGATGATCCGCTGCGAAGGTGCAATCGCATCGGCCGCTGCTACAATTTTCATCTGTCTTAGCTTCTACGACTCCCACTTGTTCGCCAGTTTGCGTCCGCTTTGCTGTTCGACGCGAAACTGGTATATGCTGTACAGAGCTGGAAAGATATGGAAATTTAGTTGGTTATTTTTGATAGATCGAATACAGTTAGAAGAAGAGGCTCGTTTATTGATCGAGAGTTTGACATCTGAAAATAAGACAATTTAATTATTGTTTGTGGAAAATATCTATTAGAATGCACATAATATTCCAGTATACGGTATATACATATATAATATACAGTATGAAGAGAAAGATATAAATATGGAAGGAAGAGTTAATGGAGAAATCCGGTGACAAAGTATTTCAGACTACAACGAATTTAAAAATGCGATGAGTCATCAAAGAATATTGAAGAAGAAGATTACATTAGAGGTTTAGAAAAGCTGCAGCTTTTAAAGTAAGGTATTTCTGAACAATGTAAAATTAGACGAGATCTTTGGTAAATTTTTTGTTACCTAAAATTCGTAGCATCCAGAAGTTCTCTAAGGCACTTGGTATCAAAGTAAAACGTTAAGAGGATGATTAATGATTTACAGTGTCTCAAGAAATGTTAGGTCGAAGTTGGAGAGAGATGTGACACGGCGGCTCTCATTATTCCCTCTCTATTTGACCCTTTAATCATTCAGTTGCACACACCGTTTCAACGAGTCCCTTTCAAGTCTTGCTCGCATCGTCAAGTACTTAAGAGCTTTTAATTAGAATCGTCGCACTGCTCTACTTTTTCGAGCGTGCAGCTACGAAACATTCCAGTTACTGTTTATACTGTTTTATTATAGTCTCTCTTCGTATCAAGGATACAATACCAGGACTATACTGAGAATCAAACATTTTCGTTCGAAATACGCATTCTTCTCGATACACGTGTATATTTTAAACATCCTACAGATGAGGTATGACTTACCGTATTTTTTCCCTGTAGTCTTCATATGTTATCAGAGAACTTATCAAATCAGATTAAGAGATCAGTCCTGAACCAGCCTTTTTTTCTAAGCGCAGAATAGTCACGGATTAGAAACAAAACCAAAGAATATAACTTTATTAATCGAAGAACTACTTCAACGAATACACATCTGCACCCACTAAAAACGCGAGCGCTCTCACGATACGTTATTACGTGTAGAGCAGACGGAATTAACGTAGGTTCAGAGTCAGAGACACCCGATTCTACGGTTGTATCTAGCGTTTCGAAGTATGCAAAAGGCCGGCGCGGCGTCCCTAAGCTCGCATGCAAATGCGCTCGCGGGAGCGTATAAATACACGCCGTGCGTGGAGGAGAGTTCGTATAAATTATACGAACGTTTACGAACTGACTTCCCAGCGCGCTCTAAACTCTCTCTTTCCTTCTCTGTCCTTCTCTTTCTGTCTATGAAAACGAATCTAAGCGTTCGTCACAAAGTAGAAACTCACCCCTGGACCGAACACCCCCTTCCATCCGTAGTATTATTATGTTTATGAGCGAGTACAACGATGTAAATGCAAATCCGAATGGGGCAAGGATACGAAGTCGTTAGCAAAAGATTTCCGGCCTCTTTAACCCGCGGCGATATCTAATTTGTTATTCGTTGCCGCGATATCGTCGCGCGATTCACTCCCTTGTCTGGATTCACGTCGAAGTTAATGCCCCTGAACATCAGGAGTCATCCTCGCAGCGTTTATGGCTGTCCCGGACAGATTCGCCCCTCGTAAATTATAGTTCCTCCGTGATACCGTGTCACAGCGTTTTCTGTCCTGGCGATCCTCGAAATAAGGAGGTGGAGATCGAGACGTGACGAATATCGAAATCTTTCGCTAGTCGATTCGAAATCACTCTGTTTTTATATAGAATAGTTCCTGAATAAGGCGCTGGGAACAACATGAAAGATGCAAGCAGTTGTAGCAGTCTGATATGTTGTTCAGTTCTTCTTTTTTAGTCAATTTTAAAATGACAAATACATATTGCTACGGAATGCCGGAGTGTCTCTAAAATCTATTATAATTTATTTACTATATATCACGATAATTAAATTTGATTAGGAATAATACATAAACTAATGAAGTCAAAAAGTGGGAAAAACTGTATTTTTTCTACTTAATCCAAATGTTGGAAAAATCCAACAATCTTCTTGATTTCGCTGCAACAGACAGTGATATGCTAAAAGCTAGACACCGAATGCACGTGACATTGTATATTTTCTTATTATTATAATGGATTGTTCATATCGACCAAACAATTAAGAGGTAAAAGATGTTTCTTACTTACGTAGCAAGTTACGTTCGAAGTCTAAATAATCTTCAGAATAACAATTTTATTACGAATTCATAGCATCTATCAAGATGGCAAATTTATGCGAATTTTATAACTTACCAATATCGTTATTTCTATGTCATCATCCTACATATAACCTCTCTAAAGATAATTAGAATGAAATATCCTCACAAAGACGAGATTAACTTCGTTTAAGCTTAATGAAATTGCTATGAGATACGCAAATATGTTTTACATTGTCCCCTAGTTCTATCATATTGGTATTTGCAAGTTGAGAACACTTTAGGCTAACTTTTCAAAGGAAATAAAGCGACGTATTGAAAAGACCGCGACAGGAGTGAAGAAAAGTAGATACTCGTGATGCAATAAAGTTCATACAATATATTATAGCTTGTTGCTTGCGGGTTAAAAACAGGGTCCTATTATCGTGAAACTGGCACGTTCCATTACTCGCAAACATTCATTACGTTACACGTACGTGCTGCTAAAATATCCGAAATTATCTAACTCGCTGTGTCTGAGTCATGAATTGTAGGAAACTGGCAAATACGGAATTGCGTGATGCTTCTGTGTATAAGATTTACGCGTTATTTGTATTTGTATGTATTTTTGCATGATCATGAGCAGGCAGAAATCGAGAAAAAGCAAAAATCACGAGATGATTAATATAAAGAGAAGTTCATTAGCCTTATCGGAATTACAAAAGCACTTCTCAGAGATCGGATCATTAAACTTCTAATCACATCGAATTCCATTTGCGGAAGGAAGATCGATTAATCCAGTTGTGAAGATAATCAGAATGACCGTAATGTACTTTCCAATTGTTAACTTCACGTAGTCATCTTGAAAGTTCTTTTGAGTATTCCGGAAAATATTCATAACTTCGACCTTCCTATTCGGAAGTTGAGAGTTTCGTTGGAAATTTGGAAGAAGCGTGAAATTTATGCCAGCTCGTCGCTATCGATCATAGACGCGAAATCGCGATTCCACGCGAGCAGACAGAACTGCGAACAGCGAAAACCGTTCCTCTAGTTTCCAGGACACTGCACCTGCTAGTTTTCCTTTATCCTCCCCGGTTGAATACACGAGCCGTGCGTGTGTTGTGCTCGCGAAACGCGTTCGATAAGCGGCGGAAACTGACGAGAGAAAAGAAAGAGAATCTGCAAAAGAAGAGATGTCTGCTGGTGAGATAGGCTCGAGGCGAACTCGGAAATCTAGAAATCCTGATGAATTATGGGAATCGAAGTCTGTTTGCAAAGTTTGCTCTAGAGAGTGAAACGTGATGAATAGATATTGGACGTTAATATATGCGTGTAAATTTGTTCCTAGCTATCGAATCGCCCGGCTTATGATGACAAATCGATAGCAACCTTTTCAAGATAGGTGGTCGGATAAAAAAGAAAAATTGATAAATGCTGTGATTCGGAGCTACTGATTAGAAACTTATCTACATCGATACCCATTTTCGAGAATAGGCTAAATAGGATGTTAATGCTCCAAACCTTATCCGTCGATCTATAATCGGTAGTTCGATTTTATTTTTATACTTGTGTTGAAAAATAGTACAAAGCACAGTTGTTCTATTTTTGATTTGTTGAAAATTCACATGGAAAAATCGCACAAATACGTTCAGAACTTGTTTACCAAGTTATTATTCCTTTTTTCTGAAAGCAGATTTTTCAAGCTTACAGAAACAGCGAGAACCAGAGTTAATTTGGCAAAAATCTTGTTTATTTATCGATTGATTTAACTTTTCTCGAATTCTTCTTGTCTTTCTGGGAACTTCAGATTTCTTGTTCAATCCAGAACTACAAAGCTAATTATTTTCAACTACGAACACTAATGATTCCTCTTCTTCGAACGAGACATTGACGATTGCTACCAAGAACTTTATCAGCATTGAACTCGATGCTGTTTACGTAGTCAATAGTTAGTCACTTACTTAGTAATCAATCTCTTGATTAACACGAATTACTTTTATCAATACATTTATAATCTGTGCAGGTGTTACCATTTGATTGAACGATAGCAAGTAATTAAACTCGATTTACATTCCTAGAACGTGTTAAATGATTCATATGACTCCATATTTTGACAACGCCCGTTCTTCGAGCAGTTTAACTGTATGGCGTTCTTGAATTTGCAAGCGCTCTGTCCCTGCAGCTTCGTCGATTCTCCGCGGTCCTTGACATCACCGAAAATCCATTCTCGCGATTTGACTTGCAAAGCCCGGATTACTAGCCGCAAGATGGCGGTCCCATGACGTCGATGTAAGTCCTTCCAAGATTATTTGGAGAAGAAACTTCCTGATGTCGTTAAGCCATGCCGCGTGACACGTGGCGCCCTGTCAATTTCTAGGAAGCTTTGGCAGCTTTCGCTGATCTTAACCTCTTAGAAACGGTTGAATTTTGTGCGGGGCTGTTTCTCTGTATGGCAGAGATTGACGCGAATTACGCGTAAACGATACTGCACTGCAATGTATGACGGATAATGCTGTTCTCTGCGCAAGCACATTCGAATGAAGTTTTTGATAATTAAATTATAATTTTTCTCAAAGATGTGATGCATGTACTTTAACTGTAATAAGTTACTTTAATAATTAATAATACAATTGAGTGTGATATATTTTAAAGCACGGTACGACACATAGACCAACGTCACAATTTTCACACTCATAGCGCGATAGTGTTTTTCAAATTGCTCTTCGTTTCTATTTTAAAGCGACATTTTGAGGTTGAAGATTCTAAAAAATTATAAGGATACTTTTGACATTTTGAATTTTCCCCGCAACGGAAGCCGTTTATTAGAATCTTTCGTATTCGGGATGTTTGATCACGGCACAATAAATTTGGTTATCTGAAACTCCAGGCCGCAAGTTATTATCAAGTTGTCCAACGTATTACGCGTAGTTTGCTATGCCGATATGCTTACTGGGACCATTATTTCTACGGTACGAGTGCATGGAACCCCGATATAAGTCGCCGGGATACGATGTACTCGCAAAATAAATATTTCACTCCGAGAAACTTCATAATTGCAGGAAGACGAAAACCTATATTATATGACTTCCTCTTTTACAAACTTAAGTCGTCTCAAATAAAACATTAACCATTTATCATATTAGATTCTGGTTACGCTGAATGCATACTACGTGTTGACAATTGTGGATCGTAATCGCAGAAATAAATATGTAGGAACACTTTCATTACATGTAGAGATGGCAAAATAAAAAATTTTTATATTTATTTAACATGCGATTACAAGATGTTCATAAATAACAATTACATGTGTTTCACCCACTCTTCTAGTCTCACTTCTTGCCAACTGATATTTTCTTCTGTTCCAGAGATGCTGGCACGCATATACTCACACACACACACACACTCCTACACTATTTGTTGTAGTATTACTAACTACACAGTCAATCCTGGTGTACCACAACTTATTTACTTGTCATCCTTACGCAGGGCCCACGCTAACTCTTCTTTGCATCGTTCCAACCACCGAAGGAACTACGTTAGGTACGTTTTGTTTCCCGTATATAATGTAACGTACTATCTTTGAGACAATTAGCGAGAAAGCAAATATCTTATAGGCTACCTAGCGACGCCTCGATGTACTACAAACGCAACAGTATCCTGCACTTGTATCCTACTAAAAACTATCTAATGATAAAATGACCGACACTGATAAATAAATAGACAGCTAAAAGATAAGATGACCAATTTCAGAATATCGTTAGGAAAAGGATAACTTGCTAATTGCTGTGAAATAAACTGTCGAAACGCTTGCTTACAAGCATTCAAAGGATTGTAAGGATAAGAATGTTTGAATTTAGCAAAAATGGTAAGGCAGAAAAGTAAGAAGGGGAAAGTAGTAAAAGTAAATCGCGATCAGACACATTAAGTGTCTTGTAAGAAATGTTAGACTGCATATATCGGGGAGGGAATTATACGTTGGGGAAGACAGTAAAATTCCAGAAGATTAGAATCGACCTTGGGACCCGGTACTCGTAAAATCTTGAGAGTCGCAAATTTATGTACACGCGTGCACGTTGTGGTTGCTCGAATTATCTCGAATCGCCGTACACAAACTTTATTGCCGACGAGAACGCAACAGAGGGCGGAAATCGCCGAATCGTGAAACCATCGTATTAAGAATTAATTACCGCGGTTCGCGAGCCTCCTGATTCATTAACACGCCCATCGGAATGGGTTCTCGCGAGGAAAAGGACAATAAAAATGACGCTTCGAGGAGGATCGAAAGTACGAAGTCGATAAGAAAATGAAACGAACACTAACGCTTTTTCATTACATGGTTATAGAAGGAAGAGTCCTATTGTTTCCCTTGTAGCACGTTCTTGTTATTTCTTTATAATCATTCCTTTCGAAGGATATTAGCAGCGGAATATCAGTAATTTCCCCTTAAACGACATTCCGATGAAAAATTTCTCGGTTCGAAATTCCACGGATACTCTCTACTAGGGGAATTTGTTTATAGCACTCTATTAGAAAATTGAGTTCCGGCTGACAATAGGTAATCACGTACTTCGATGCGAGTTTCCAACGGACAGATATTATCGTTAATCGATATTCGAGGAGGAGAGCACTTCATCTTTCCGAGGCTCGCGGAACTTGTGAATTTCATCAACGCGATCGAACGCGGCGAATCGACTCGTCTTAATTCCGCAATTAACCCTCTGTACTCGATCGTAACTTCGATCCATCTTGTCCTGTGTACGACCATGGTAGCCGCGTCCATTGATCGTCGTATTAGAACAGCATCGAAAACAGCTATTCTAATTGCTATTGGATTTGAATAAAATTAGAGTCAAAGCACCTTTGAATAAACCAAGTTCGAATCAATTCCATTTTTATGCTAATTGACTTAAAACCGAGCAACTTATTAGAATGTATGTGATTCTTTGATCAGAAACGGGATATCATCTCTTTTTTATCCGAATTCCTAAACTTAAAACATGTCCAAAATTGTAGTAAACGTTTCTACGAAATTAAAATATGTTTGACTAACTAAGATCTATGCAAGGACATTGAAGGTCGTTCAAGGGAATTCAAAATTTATTCAAGGTTGTTCCAGGTCATTTAAAATCATTCGCAATCGTTCAGAGTAAAACAGGTTTTATAATATTAGAACAAGTCGAGAGGTCATCATAGAAAACATTCGTTAGCTAGATATTCTCCATAAGACCAAATTACGCTTCCCTTTTGCAAAAACCTCATTAACTGACCATGGCCATCGTAAAGGTTCGTCGTTGCCTCGAGAATCATCCTCTTATGCATACCGGGTGTAATGAGCTGCGCCGTTGCAACGTCGAGTCTACGATGGGCAACGAATATTATTCTAAGCTTACGCAAGCTCGACTGATCGCATGCTCTCGCTCTATCGTTGATACAGGATCACAAACTACCAAGGTATGTATTCGTTAACGAAGGTATTTTTAACGTAATAGCCTTCCTTTATCTTTTCTCTTTTCCTATAAATTTTGTCGAAAAAAGCCTTCGTCAATTTATGAAGAAAATAAGGAACGTTTAAGGCTCTCGGTGCGGAAATAAGGAGGAAACTTCGTTTCTATTCAAGAGAAACGTCAATATTGTGAAAATTTGTAGTTAAAAACTTTCTTAATTTTTGTTCTTGAGGAAAATTGTTCTTAAGGAACGTCGCGTGTTTTCTTTTATAATGCAATTCGATATTTTCATTTCATAAATTTTTAAAATAACTTTTTAATACTTCAAATTCCATCTTTTCATTCTTTCAAAGATAATTCAATAAAAAATTTCCACACTGTTGTCGTTCTCGTAAAACAGAAGCTTTTCACCGAAAAGAATGGACGTAAAAGTAGACTCGTTCAACGATCGAAGCATTCACGTCGGTGAAAGTAAAACCGAACTTATTATCGGTCCGATACAGCTTGCTCATGAACGGTGCGTATAATACCGTTAAAATACACACGCACTCAATCAGCGCGATACGTGCAAATCGGTGATTTCGCACTCACGGATTATCAGGATCCAATGGGCTTCAGGATATTGCGGCGGAAACACGGAAGCGCGTAAACGTATCGACGTTATCCCTCACTTCGATTCGCCTCGTTCGCCACCGAATAAACGGCGTGCCACAATTCCCATCAACCCTCTATCGCGCCAGGACGATCGTTCATCCATGTCATTTTGTCTGCTAAGTCTAGCCAGGGGTGATCGTCGATCGATCATTGATCGAATCGATCCGAAATCCTCCTGTTGCCTAAGATTCGATCGAACATTCCTTCCCGCCGTGTCATAGCAATATGTTATGAATTTTTTATAGCTCGCGAGAAACGACCAAGCCCAGGGACATTACTCCATCGTACTACTTTTTTAGCTTCTTCTTTGTTGTAAAATAGTTTGCTCTTAATAGTTTCATTTTTAGAAGAGTTGCTCGTAAGAAATATTCTGACGCTTGAAAATTTATTGGAAGTTTCCATCCTGAGGATAGAAACATTCTTATTATAACATTAATGCTTTGATCAGATTAATTAGGTTACTGAATTCCAGTTTGAGACTACGATCTTTTTTTAAGCTATAAACGCAGTTCTGGTAGTAGCTGGTAAATTGTAATACATTTAAAACTACGATCTCTCTTTTTAACTTTTTTGAGAAAACACAGAAAAATGATTTTTCGTTTCACGTTTCAATGATGTCAGAAAAATTGTAGCAATCCAACCATTGGACTTATAAGGATTGAAAATACAGCCTTCGAATCAAAATAGCACATTTTGCTGTCAGTGACAGTATTCTAGCGCGAGACATCATGAGACAGAGGCATTTTCTCTCGGTCCATAGGAAGTATAACTGGCGCAAAGAGTCCGTCAAACGATCGGCGTTTCGCGGAATCGAAGGCTTGTCGAAAGGCCGATAAATGGTCGTGGACCTTTCGCTTCGTCCACGCGGGCTGACAGTTGTTTTCCCAAAAGCATCGACGTCCGGCGCGGACGGGAAATTGAATTTCTAGCGGCGCGTGACGCGCGGCCGCCGCTTTCATTCGGCGCCGCGACGCTTCCCCCGTCGCGTCGGAAGCCTGGGGAAAAAGTAGCCGAAGAAGTCGCGGAATACGCGGGAGGCCGGGAACTACCGGAAAGGGCAACGGTGGAACGGGGAATGAGAGAAAGCGGCGACGCGCGCGTACAATTTCCTCCGAGCGTTGCGCTGTTATTAACGCGTTGAAAATTTCACGTTGCTTATGGAGCTTTCCTCCTCAGCTCGATGCCTCCCGGCTAACCGCTGCTCCTCGTTATTTTTTTATTACTGGATAGTGCTTCTTCTGCTTTCTGTTTGAACTCGAATACATGTTGAACCTTTGTTTCCAGAAATGGCTAATGGAAAGTTGATTGGTCTGGTTATTGCTGGAATTTAAGACTAATTAAATATTTATTTCGTGAAAGACAGAAAATTGTTTGTGAAAATTCGATCAAGCGATTAAGCGTGCCAATTACAATAGCTGATCTACTCTCCTTTTTTATAAATTTCATTATATACACAATTAAAGTTAAACTTCTCGAAAAATAAATTACTCCTATGTATAACAAGAAAATAGCACAAATAAATTCTAAGACGAAACGTAGAAAATATATTTATAATGTTGACCAGTATACTTCCTATATATTGTAATTATTAAGCAGTGAAAAACTACCACGCGATTAACATCATACCTAACTTAACTCGAACCACGAACTATCAACGACAGATCGTAAAATGACTTCATATCCTCGACTTTATGGACTAATTTGTTTCACGACTTACGTTTGCTAATAATCAAGCCACGTTAAACCGAGCATCGTAACTAGATTGTTTCAGTAGAAACAGACGGAAACGGGTCAGACACAAGAAGCGTCGTTAAAACTCAATTCGTGTTCTCGATTTTACGCTCCCCTTTACACACCGTTCCGAGCAGTTTCGGTCGGTTAACTGTGTTTAACTCGAACAAAAATCGATGTTCACGTGGACCGAAAGACGCCATTTCTGTCCTTCGAATCCTCGCGAACTTAGAGAACTCTACGCGGTCTATGCAGACGTTCTACGTAGATTTCCGAATTTCCTCTCGCTTCTCTCTCTCTCTCTCTCTCTCTCTCTCTCTCTCTTCCTCTCTTTCACGCGCACTCACACACACTCCTCTCCGTCTATCACCACTAGTTGCACCTTGCGCGTGGTACTCGATGTAAACGACCAAACTTGTTGGCAGCGACGCTGCAGTTGCGTAAACTCGAAGATACGTCCCGCAAGCAACTGTTAACTCGGTTACGTGTATCTGCACGGAGAAAAATTCTGTTTGCTTAATCGACGTCATGAACTCGATTTGGTAATTCTGGCGGAGTTCCGACCAAGGTTATGCGCCGATTACACTTCGATGTTCATTAATTTCGTGATATTAGGAGTTGGTGCATGCAAAGCAGCGAGAACCAAATAGTTTCGAGGGTGGTAGCGTAGAATGATTTACAGGAAGATCGAAGTCTCCAGGTTTGGAAGCGAAACTTCTAAAGGTGTTGCTCGATGTTCAATTTCCATGAGACTGGGCGCTGCTCTGAGGCGCGTCGAGACGGTTCAATAGACTCGCAATGGAAATTCGAACTGGACGCCTACGGTGCTTGCGGATGCCCGTGACTTGCCGCAGATGTTGAGTGTTATTAGGCGATGATCGAGTTACTGAACATATTTAATTATGCAATTACGTTTAATGCTACATTTAATGCAACGTTGAATCACTTTATTACCGCGAAAAATAATTAGAATCGCTATAAGAAATAGATGGACAAACTGCAAATCAACTATCATGGTACTTGGAAATTATACAAACTATTCTTTTAACAAACAGATAAAAACGTAGCTTGCTCGTAATCGTTAACGTATTTTATGCGGTTTGATAAACCTTATACCTCTATCAGCCGAAAAATAATTCGAGCCGGAATTGCTGTGAATTCGTAGGAAACTCTGATAATCCCTTTAACAGATGTTCGGCAGTTACGCGTCACTAAAACGCGTAATTGGCCTGGAAGCGTGTTTGTTCTCTTGATACCGGGAGAATCGTGCACCGAAAGATCGGCCGGTCATACGAAGTTAACCCACTTTCTTGGTTTGCGGATGCAACGCGCGATAAAACGGGGCGATCGGTTGCAAATAACAAGACATTTCCGCGAGAAACTTTACGAGAAACTTACTGGTATAACGCTTGTGGTAACTAAGTTATTACTGTTTGAAAACCAAAACCGTAGTCACAATAGGTAACAAATGTCGATTAAGTTACACGATAAATTAAATTATCGATTAAAATCGTTTAAAATCGCGTCGATATTTTGTTAATTTTTCTGTCTGATAATTTCGCTGAGAAAGATACTTTTTTAAACAAATAAACAATCATCGATACCGTAGACACCGGAGGATACAAAACCAAGATCAACGAACCAAATAGAAACGACGGTCGAAACTAGAATCGGAACGCGAGACTTCATTAAGAGGATCGGCTCGAGGCAATTGATTCGGCTGCCATTTACAAATTAATTATCCGCTCCCGAGGCCGCTACGAAATTACAGCGAGCATACACGACTAATGGTGATCGAAGTATCGCGTATTAGCGGCCGGAAATGCAAATGCACGCTATCGCCTGCCTTCACTGTTGCGCATAAATCTCTCGATCGTTTCAAGGACGATGTATTCATCACCTAGTGAACGTTTCTGCTTCTATTTCGATAGGACGACGTTAACGAACTTTTCGCCGGAAAATTTATTCTCCTCGGTCGACACTACCCACGACGACGACGCGGATTTAATTGGTTTAAGAATGTTCACTGTCGAACCGTCACGACATTGACGATGACAAATAACGCGTTTCGACCCTTTCTAAAAGAAATGTACCATAGAAAATAGGTCAGGCTTGTAACGTTAAGATGTTTTCTTTTTTTTTTTTTTTTTTGTAAATTCATCTTTGTACCGCTACTGATCCAGCGGATAAGAAGCAAGCTTTGAGGTAAATAAGTTTCAAGCTTCCGATGTTCCTTCCGAGAAATTTCTTCGAGTTCTTCACTCGAGATGCACGCAAGTTCCGTTACGTTTTTAATGTAACAAATTCTGTTTGGAAAGTTGGGGAAAGTCGGGAGAAGCAGAACAATTTAATAATTAAAAGAAAGAATAAAGAATGGAGAGATGAGAGAATGTTCGTTGCATTTTGCTTAGTATTCTTTTCTTTTTTTTTTTTTTTTTTTTTGTTCGATAGCGAGTATACAATGAAGTTGTTTGATCTTTTCAAAAACATCATCAGATCCATTCGGCACGGTGGATGGTACTTTTGAAACAATGACAAACGTTAGGCGTGATTGGTGTCGCATCTCGAAAAATTGTCCCGCAGCTTGTGTTTTCGGGAGAGGAAAAATAATAACTGGAGTTGCGCTGCATGCGAAATAAAAGAGAAATAAAAATAAAAAATAAAAAATCCCTAACCGGTATTTACCGAAAGGTTCGATTGCACTTGTAGGCCGTGTCATCGAATATTAAAGCGTATGTCAATAGCAGAACAACGGCAGGCATGGATGAAACGATTCTGTCCCGCGATTTCATACTCTCCCCCATTTGCGATCCAATATAAATAAACGAATACTCTAACCGCACAATTGTCACGATTCAATGTCGGTTATTTGCTCCGCGATCGTCTGATCCGGGCTCGATCTTCCCACTCGATTATTTCGTATCTCCCCTGTTTTGCTCATCATGTACACAATTAAGAGCAGAGATTGCAACCCGGCGAAAAACGTTTTCTATAGTATATCTTGCTTGTCTGAAATATTTTCTAAGTTCGAGGCACTTGTACGTGGCTTAAAAGAGACGCAACGTTTTATTTGATTAACGAACATTTGTGAAGGCAAACGGAGGCAGATCAAGAGCTCTTTGATCTCGTTCGTTTTCAATTTCTGACTCGTGTATGCATTTCACTCTACTGAATACATTCATTTTACATATTTCTTTCAGCGAATCTTACGTATTTACGTAATCCTTCGAACTGAATGAAAGGAGAATCGTTCCTGAATGAACTCTCCTTCTTCTCGCGTATTCTCATCTATACTCCATCGAACGGACGTTTCAATTCTTTTCATTAATAAAGTTTGATGTCTTGTTAAAATACGTACTCTAAATTCCAATCGTATTGATCGTAATTCAAAGAAGGACCACGAGTTTCCAATGCGTAAAAGTTGCAAGTTCGTAACGAAATCAGAATCAGAGATTCCTAGAAAGACACTGACACGTAGGTATTTATTTATCGTCCACGTCGATTTTTCTCTATCTCCGAGGGTGTCTGCTCTATAACGAGGGTACGATAACATCGGACCGTGAAAAATTAAAGGGCGTTGTACGTTGTTCCACTGATCGTACACCGATCCCCCTTGACAGACGCAGACAGATATACAATAGTGCGCCAGATGGAGGGGGCGTACAGACGAAGAAAAATAAACGAAATCGGGGAAAGATGGAAAAGAAGGGGAAGAAAAAGGTACGAAAGGCAAAGGAAAGAAAAATATTCGATTGCATCCGGAGGCGAAATAAAGAGAACGCCGCTTGTTTGGCCCGCCTTTCCTCCCTTTAACGAACTTTCCTGCGTTCTCTGTTTGCGCGCGCTTATTTAATTTCTACGGCACTCGTCCAATCGCGAGGCCGCGCAGCAATTGAAACCAGAAAGGAGGAAAGGCGGCCGGCCGCCTTCTGATCCGACCGTAATTCGATTTTGTCGAACGTCGAAGAAAATACATTGTCCTCGGCCGGTTATCTTGTCGACAGTACAAGTATTTTATTTGTTTCACTTTTTCTTTTTTCTATCTCTATTGCTCACGTTCCATCACAGGCGTATCGGTTTCTCGTGGCCCGTTCAGATTTCACGGCAGATCGTCGAGAAAAGTGACTCGGATCAAGAGATTCAAAACTACGATTAGCTAGATCGAGGAATCTACTTTTAGCTGACAAAAGATACAGTGTCTTAAACACTTGTGCCGCTTCTTCTTTACTTCTTGTTGGATGGAAAGTAATTAAACTGGTTAAGGAGCGAGTAGTGAAATAACAGATAAATACACTATTTTAATTTATATAAAATTAAAATTTATATAAAGTAAGGCATAGCTGATACTTTATTAAGTCACGCGAAATGCACTAAAATATAGAAAAATATAAAACAAATTCCGCATAATCTAGGAAGTTAATAGCTTCTCATAGCGTTATAAATACCTCAACTTATTTAAATTTCTTAAAGTTGTAGTATCTAGGAAAAGAAAGAATAACGACGAAAAAGAAATATCTAACAAATGTGCAAAACTGAATTTAATATTGTAAATTAACTGAAAGAATTTGCAAGTGAAATAACACAGCATTAGCCTTTAATGGATTAAAGTGCATTTCACTGCATTGAAACTACAACATACATTTTATGCATCCGTTGTCCGCCACCCTTAACGAACTTTTTACGTGAGAAAGGTACTTAACTTCGACATTTAACAGGGCGGTTAGATCACGCATCATGTGACTTATTTTCTTCCGCAGACTACCGCGTAACTGAAACCAGTCTCGCACAAGGGATCAACGTAACATCGATTCTTGGTTTTGTTTTGGTGCAATCACAAAAACAAAGGGATCGTTCGGAGGTTTGTTGTTTTATTATTATCCTTTTTTTTTTTTTGCGAAACGCACGTACAATGGAAATCGATGATATCGGGGCGACGTCTTCTTTCATTGTAGAAAAAAAAACCAGGAAGAGGGAGAAAGGCACGATAAGCCAGCTTTACCGAACTTCGCCGTCTCGCTTGCTGCAGGAAAAATCCAGATAATATTCTGTTATCGATCTTGCTGTCAAGAAGTCGTCGAAATGCTTCGATATTTTCGTTCGTGGAGTTTCCAGCAAATACAGAGGAATGGCAGGCAGTATTGTTGACTATAACAAGGGAAAAAGCGGGCAGCATAAAGAGAAACGAATTAAGTAACTTTGTTGAAAATCAACAGGAAGTTGCACGCGGCTGCCTTTGAACCTGAGAATAGTGTAAATTAAAAGTTGAGGGTATTTATCTGCCATATTTTTCGTACTAACGCGCTACATTATTTGCTGTATATTTTTAAACGTGAAATTAAACTACGGAACCGAGCTGCTCGAAATAATTGTTTATCCGCACTTAATAACATTAGATATTCAATCGAGACACACAGTGTTCTTACTGTAACATGGCAATTGCATTATTCTCTCGAATCATAGCCATTCAAGTTAAGCTACGGAGCTTAAAATGGTAACTAACGGCTAAGTAATAATAATCTATGATCTCTAGATCTACCTCTGTGCGATGCCCATAGAGTTTCCTTAATTATTTTCATGAATACTAAAAATTTCCTACAAGAATTCATAGAAATAAAGTCTTAGGTGCTATCATCGTTAATTCATTTACAATAAATTACTTTCAAAGGCTGTTCATAATTAGGATATATATTTTCATACTTTAATAATCAGTAACTATGATACAAATAAATATATGTATCGTATATATATTATATCTCTGAATTATCTGAATTATATATATATCTTTGAAATTACGAAAAGAAGAATCCAAAGACTCTGTGAGTCTAACACGATTTATTACCGCGAAGGCTTAAAGCCCTGCAATTCTTCGACTTCTCCGAAGAAATACATCGTCGTATGACGTTTCGATTCGAGCCGCCTAAGAGTCAGGTATAAAATTCCGCGGCAATCCAAAGGATCGGCCCCTAAATCAAAGTGGAACGTCTCTAAATGCCTTTTGATAGCGACTGGCATGAATTTCTTATTCGCATCGGCATCGAGCTACGTGAATCTTTGCGAACGATGCCCTGGTAGAACTCCTTCAGCGGACAATTAGCGCGATATTAGCAACTCTTTAATCCTCTGGCCTGTCTGAGACTCGTGCTACCGCCACTCGGTCTCGCCGAGACGCGCTGCTTAATAATGCAACCGAGACTCGCTCCTGCCACTTGCCCTTCTTGCCTTCGAAACTTTGTCCTCCGATCTCTTCCAGGCTCGTCAGCCCGGCCATTAATTATGCTCTGACGACTTCCGTTTATTGCTTTACTGTTGAAAAAAAAAGAAAAAGGAGGAGCAAGAGAAGCTAGCTTTGGCAGCCGTGATTTTACTTGGCGTAAAAGTCGCAGATCCTGCTACAACTTAAGAGAAAGTAAAGCGCGTTATTCGGAAAGTTCGTAGCAAAATTTAAGATCGATTTAATGCAGCTTCTGCGGAATTGGTGTTTTATTAAATTATTTATACCGGAATGTGTAAACATTCTAGTTAAAATTTTGGATTTTCCATTTTTAATGTCAAATACACAAACGTTAAAAAAGTTAAAGACAAACCTTCGAATAATTTAACGGAAAACGTGTTGCTTGAAAACCGTGATTTATTCTCAATATTATATCAGTATACGTACGAACCTTCTTGATAACAAAATCTGAAATGAGGACTCGATTATGTATATATGTTCTTTGATTAGCAGTACCAATCTCCAATCTCAGCACGATTATCGCGTTTCAAGAGGATCAGGGTTACCTTATCGTTATATGATTCGATAATAGCCCGCTCCCCTTAAAAACATGTTGGAAACCCCTGGATTACATAATCATTATGCGATGGTCACGAAAAACAAAATGACTTAACTATATCTGAGACAGCATATTCCTTGTGTTACTTGCTTCGTCGAATGCAGGAAAGCTAATCGAACGTATAGGTATATATTCGAGTCAAACGCGACGCGGCGAGGTTTCATTAAAAAACAAAGTGGCAATTCCCCAGAGTAGAAGGCGCGAAATGAAAAGGATACTTCACGGGCTGGTGCACGCTTTTCGTGGTGCCTCGTTGAAAATTCTTCAGCGTCTCATTACGCCAGGCTTTCCATGTGATAGAACATTACACAAAGTGGCCAGCTTCTAAACGAGTTTTATCAGAACTCTGTATCGTGGAAGCAAAATTCGATGTGATCCGAAGCAAATACGATTCGTAGTTGACAAAACTTTGGATCAAGACTGATCTTTTGCCTCCTTTCTCACAACGCATCAAATATAAACGCGTTACGGGGTAGTCGGTTATTTAGAATTTTAGCCTTAAATGCTTGACTCGGTTAGTTTAAATTAAAGCTCAAATTATTGATCTGCGTATATCATGAGGGCGAGAAAACTAGCATTCAGCGAAAGGAAACTCAATTTTAGTTTTTTCTTCTTTCGAATTTACTTTTTTCTGTTGGAAATAAGAATTTTAATGTAAAATATTTTATCATTTTTTAAATATCTTTCCAGTATTCTAAATATTTTCCAACATAAAATATGAATATTAGGACACACTGAATTATATAGACAAAAAAAATTGCAAGGTAATATAAAAGGAACGATTAGAAATTTTACAAATGATAAAAATGGAAGAAATTTTCGAAAGAGCTTTTATTTACGATTTAGACTTGTTTCTCTGGAAGAAAAACACAAGTTCTCTTCGTATTGGTGACGAGAATGGGCGAAAAACTATCGCACAAGATTTGTCCCACGGGCCAGGAAACCTGCGAGACGCCTAACTCGAGACTTTTGCATCCTAATTGAATGATCCGAGTTGAAAAGTTTCATCGATGCTAACGGAAGACACAGTAACAGTTTGTATCCTCCTCGAGCTCTTGTCAGATGGATCTCGACGTTCGACTCGGAACTTTTCGATTTAGCTTAAAGGAAATAAAACCTTGTACCTTTTATAGTACCTTGTATAGTGAATTCTATAGAGCTGGATGAAACATCCTGTTATTTCTTATTTCTTTTAGCTGCGTTTGTAAAAATATGAGTATCCATAAACATGTATAGCTTAGTCATTATGCAAAAATTGACACCATGGCATAGATCTCTTTCACATTCCAATAAAACCACATCGAAACAGATAAATAGCATAATCTACCAATTTTCCATTTTCAAATTAGCTTTCTCGATTTACACTTCTCTCTAGCAAAATTCAGTCTTGCGACGGTCGATGAAGGTGAAAAACGTATAAAACGAGGAAGAGAATATCCAGGTTCATCAGCGAGTGTATCGTGTCGCGTGTTTCACCTTTCAGCTGGAACATTCGCTCATGTCACCATGATGGCACGGACTCTACTTTACATGCTTATTCCGGTTGCGGCTTATAACGTACCGCGTTGCTTCGCGCCTTTATACACATGTACACGTCGTACCGGGATTGTCTCTGTGTATAGGACCACCGTACACGACTGTTCCTGATTTGCATAACACGTGGCTGTTTACCGATTCGCGAACTTCTCCTCTTTCATCATCGAGCAAGAATTGTGGAGAACATATTAAACGGATTACGTAATTATTAATAACGCGACCTGGCTAGTTTCACGTTAGTTTAACTTGACCCATCATTGATTCTGTGATATCGAGAGAAACTTTTGCACTTCATTAGCGCTGCTTTAGCGATATCGATAGCATGCAAATTGTTTTGTTTTATTTTTACCAATAAAAATTGGAAAGTAAAGAAAGTTATCGTGTATAAATAAGAACTTCTAGGAGCAGAATGACCTTGAGTAGGCAACGTCTGAGCATCAATCGTAGAGAGAACGGAACCGCGTAACGTTCTAAGTGTCTGAAAAGTTTTAAATTGGACTATCCTGGCGGATTTGAATCCAAAGTAAGTACCTCGTTTGCACGTTTCTCGTGATGTAGCCGAAGTCTGTGTAACGATTTAGCGATCATCGTAAAGAAACTTCATCCTTCAATCGATCTCTTCTATTCAGCACCAAGCTCGCTTGCAGAGAAACGGTATAATATGAGACAATTAAACGAACAAGCTTTATGGTTTATCGTTATTCATGTGAATGTATATCGTGTCATACGTACCTTCACGTTAACAATTTCATTGGCCGAATCTCACTTTTTATTGGTCTCCAAACTTCCATACTACTATAAATTTACTTGAGAAAGATAAATAAAGTAACTTACATATTACTTTATTAAGATATAAAAATTCATTGGAACAATATATACTTAGAATACAAACTCATTACGAAAGTTAAACATCTAAAAAGAATTTCATAGCCTTATGAATACTGAAGTTTCTTCAAAATGTATAGAATTGTGCTGTCTAATTTATAGAGTAGAATATTAATAAACAAAACTTAGAAAAGATTAAAAACTCAGCAATAGAAAATTTTCTGATTTTTCTAGCAGCAGTTTTCGCAATTTTTTGCAGGCACGAAGTGGTTGTGCGGGAAGCGGTCAGAGGATGATCACGGCCATCGTCCATACTTATCACGTGCAAGCACTTCCGGCGGATTTAAAAGGCGGCTCGCGCGCGTCGCGTAAATTTCACCGGAAGATTAGCGCGGCTTTTCGCGCGTAAAACCAGAGATTAAAATCTTACCGCTGGCTCTCGCGCGCACACGCCTACACACGATCAACGTGGCCTCACACGCTGCAACCATTTCGCGGTTTCAGAACGGAGCTACATTCTCGGAAGGTTCTATTCTATTCAGCGGAACTATATTCGTGTGTTGCTCTATGGGGAGTCGTAAACAGGTCGCAGAGTTATGATCAACTCGGACTAGGAATAAATAAAGATGCGGAATCGTCTAAGGCGTTTGTGTCTTGAAATGTAATTGAGCTTTTGGGGCTAGGGCAAATGCGAGCTTCAATTAAGCTTGGTTATCTTTTAATATTTCAGAGCTTGAAGCCTCCATAATGTTTATCATGTTTTAATCCTTGAAATATTAAAGCCTCCGCTAATACATATCTTTTAATTTCGATAAAAGTTATCGTAATGTCACGTTGCAATTATATAAAACACTTATTTAATCATGTTCACGCAAAAGTATTTGGATTTGTGCAAGGTTACAAATTCTTGAAATTAGAAACCAGCAAACAGAACGATTTACTGTTACTGAACGAGTTAACATTTTTCCGATCACAATTTCATCGAATAGTAAAATATTCCACAGGCTGGTATCCATTTTTGAGATTGGAATTCTCGAGACAAGTTTTTGATTGAAAGTACGAAGGGCGCCAGTTGTTGATTGAAAGATTTCCAATGGTAAACTTTGGAAAAAACAGGGACGCTCGAGGAAAAGCACGTAATTTGCAATACAACGGTTCTGCTTCTCGGAACTGTTTCAAAGAGCCGTTACACTAAACAAGTTCGAAAGAAGCGAAGTTGGCAAATACACAGAGACTACTCGCAGTTGCAGTAATGGTGATCGAAGCTGTGCGAAATATTATCGTTAGAAAGTGCTGTATGAAGATTCCTCCGCGAGAAACCGAAAACATGTTTTGGTCGAGTTCTCGAAAAGTGTGGAACAACGAAGTGTTTGCTTCCGTAAGGTGGAAGGAATAAGGCAGTCGTTTGTCGATATCGATAGCATTGCTATTTGATGCCAAAACGATGGAGAAGTAAAGTAGTTCTCGGGAAGTGAAGACTTGAAAGGGTCGATGTTTGCTCGCTGCAACCCTTATTAGCGAAAGAAGAAAATTTTAATATTTCAAATAAGACGGTAGAGAAATTGCATTAAAATGAGAGAATATAATGGAAAGCGAGAAGGCGAAAATTGAAGAGTAGTTAAAAAAGTATAGGCAAAAGGAGAGAATCGGAGGAAGGGAGGAGAAAGATGAGGCGAGAGAGAAGGGCAGAGGAGCCTCGAAGGGAGGTTCAGAATCCGAGAACAAGGGGGCAGCTTCCTAATCAGCTTACTTCCGTGGCTCACACCTTTTGTGCCCTGCACCAGTCCCTGGATTAAAGCATTGTCGCTGCTGGTTATTATATCACGAGATACGAACGAGCGGTGCACGAACGTAGGCAAAATACACAACAATAACATGTGGTTCCATGCAGATAAACTGCACCGTCCAAAACAATGCTCTTACAAAAGGACAGGACGGAGTCTCTCGGGGTCACTCTAAAGATATAAGCGGTTTACTCGAACGAAAATTATACCGCCGACCTAATGGCATCTAACCGAGGAATGACGAATACTATTTGCATAAGGAATATATTCAAAGATTCGTCGAAATGAATTTTGACGATATAACTTTGGAGGGCTTATCGCGAACATTCATTCTTATAATCGACAATTGAAGGGGATACCGATAAGGCGACAGATTTGTTTCTTAGTAATTTCAGTAAAGCAATAAAGACAAATTCAAAATAAAGTATAATACTTCGTTAATAGTGCTATGAATTTATATAAATTTATGAAAATTCCTAACCAGAATTGTCAACAGTTCACAAGGATACGAGATAAGAGGTGAAAGACATCCCTTTACGAAGGGACAGAAGCGTGAGCAATGTAGGAAACGACAAATTCGAAGATTTTCGACGCAAAAGAAAAGACGACCCTGTTCGAAAGCAAAATATTCGAAAAGTAATGTCCTGTAATATCTATATGTGATCACGAAGCGGAGACTCTGGGAAAAGGCTTGTGCTGGAAGGATCACGATACGCGCCGCCCGGTGGATCGATCGAAATTTCATTTCATCGCCAAAGACCTGGGAGGACTTTCGACCTTGTACACAGGAAGTGGCGTGCACTGGCTTCTTGCGAACCCGTTCAAACTTTAATGCATGCGAGAAGGTCTGCTTGTTTGCTCTCGAGAAAATTGCTCCCGTAGAAGCGGGTGTATCGAGGTAAAATGTGATTTCGCTTGGTGACCCAAGAGATTCCCCCCACTGTTGGCTCTTAGTGTCGGACGCCACGAGGAAAGACCGTCTCACCTGTGTGTATGTCACAAGATACCAGATGTCCCGTTAAATTCGGCAAAGACCGCGCTCCACACCTCATGGTTTATTGCCTTCGAAATGCTGCTGCAAAGCAAACATGCCTTTGTATCATTCTTACAAGATCGAAGATATCATTCCGACCAATGACAAGATGTCTACAGGCTGAAATACAAAGTTATTTGAAGTATCTTCTGCAAATATAATCACTAGACTAAGGATGTCTATGTAAATTCACATTTTTATTGGTTTAATTAGAAAAGTGTAATGTAAATAAAAATTTGCTTCATCTATCAAATATTATAATGAGTATTTTTATATTTACGATATTCCATATATTTTCTCGCTTTGTACGCTTTGTTACGCTGCGAAGCTTCAGTATGGGTTACGTTTCTGGATGTCACTCGCGGTCCTATAATGTCGCAGGCGGATCGCCTTATTTGCCAGACGAGGGGCATACAACGTATCGACGAGCGCATAGTTGTCGCCAAGCAGCGACTTCCAGAAACGTCGATTTCGGTCCGTTGTTTCATCCACAAAGAAGGCGGCATACGTGATCATAGGCGCGAATGGTGGCGTGATTTGAGCGTAGTGGGGTCATCTCCCCGATAAGACCAAGAAATGATCTAAGATCAAGCAGTCCTTTTTGAAGATTCTAAGAGCACATGTCGAGAGGTTGGGAGTATAAAGCCACTAAGCCGAACGAACACGTTGACATTGTTTATCACTGTTTTTACGTACTGTTACGCTTTATCATTATATTCATCATTAAATACACAAACTACATCAACTTGTTAACAAATAAAGCATCCTTACTTGTCCTTGCTCTAGACCTATATAAGATACTGCATGCATAAAAATTTGCAGTCTAGTAACCAGATAACAATTGAGGAAACACAAAATTCGGAACAGAACACATGCTTAGATGGATATTTTTTATTATTTTCAAGCATGCGATCAATTCCTGAAATGATTACCGTATAACGCGGGACGTTTTGTATATTCAGTTACATTTAACTATGTGTGTTAAACCTTCGTCTTACGTTACTCGGGATTCTTCGGTATACACGAGGGTAGTCACCCCTTGGAAAGGTCTTCGCGAGCAGCCGACGTCGCTTCCGTCATGACCGCAGCCGACGTTAATTAATGTAACTCGACGAGGAATACGAGCATAATTACTTTGCTCGAGTGGCCGGAGCGAAAAGTTTGCTCGTTATCACAGCGGCGCGTAGGTGCACGCACACGATGCAAACGCCGCATCTATAATGGTGCTTCAACAGAGAGGATTGTTGTATATTATCGTTATCCCGCGCCACAAGGTCAAAGTCGAATTGTCTTCTGACTTTTGAGAATTATGTGATATTGACAATAGAAATATCGAAGATTGTTTGGATAATATTATGCTCGAAAATCGATAGATATGAAACAATCGCATAATTCCATACTGATTCAAATCTTTGGAATATTTCTGTTTTATACGTGATTGTGAATCTTTTTATATTTTCGAGGTTTATTTAACTAGTATTTTATACTCCAGAGATTTCTTATAGAAAACTTTCATAACTTAATTTTGACCCAAGTTAGATATTTTGTTAAAACGCATAACATTTTTATTTCCGTACTGTTATTTACGAACGTTTCTATACGGTGTTATTTTCACTATATCTACATGTAAGCAGAAATAAAACGATGCAATTATAGTACTGTTCAAATATTCGTCAATAATAATTGACCGGTAGCTGGAATACGATGTTTCCCAGTATTTTACCGTATTTCGCGTCCATCACTTAAACGAGCAATTTGACTTTACGCGTGTACACTTGCGTTGACATTTGCGCAGAGTCTGTTGAATCTCATTTGTATCTAGTTTCGATAACAATTTACATTATCTCCATGCTTACCAAGCTAAAAGCCGTGCCATCAGCAGACAACCCTTTTAATTTTCGCGAAACCTCTCTAACCCAGTTCAACGAAACCTCTCTTAAAGAAAAACCTCAAACAGCACTCAAAGGTTTCAAAACGTACAAATGTTCCATATCGCGTAAAAGGTATGAAAAATATCGATTTCTCGTCGACATATATGGATAGTTGCAACATTTTCATCGCATGTTTGCTCTCATCCGAACTAATAACGTTGACAAAAATACATTTGGAAAATATGTCCCCAAAAACGATGTTTCTGATATTCGATTGACGAGAATCGAATGCAAATGTACGAATAATGCGCGTTTTTCTGTCGTATATCTTCTTGGGGACTAACAGGGTAAAGGAAGATTTGTACGAGAGGGACGATCGTGACGGTCATGTCGGGTCAAGGAAAGTTGAAACGGTGCAAACAGACAACGAGAGCACTGGCCGTACTCTGTTTGGCGACCGCCGGATGCACGAGGATAGCAGACCACATCACTCGTCGACCCAACCGGATGCGTCGACATTGAAATACAAGCGAGCACTCGGTTTCGCTGGGTTCGCTTCGCTCTCTCTGTTGATATGACCCGTTCGTTCTGGAAACTCGCTTCTTTCTGATTGGTCAAATCTTCCTGAATGTTTGTCAAATCGATATCAATCGAAAATTGAACTATTAACGGGCTTATGAATTACGTGACCTGTCTAATCGAATTAATATCGTAATTTGAGGTTCAAGTGAAGAACAAAGGACTGTTTTGTTTTATATAATGTTTATCGAAGAGCAATGGAAATATTCTGCAACTACGTTTTCTTGCATAGTGATAGATAAAATTCGTATTTCTTTAGTAGAATTTATTGCGAACTTTCAGACATCTTTTATAAGTAGTAATTTAATTTGAAAGCATGTAGACTACTATCGCTTCTCCATTAACAAATGTTCCAAATATATTAAGAATCAATCGCTAGCAAAGAATCCTATGTGGTATAGGTATCGAATAAACGAACCAGTGAAAGTAGCCAGACATCTGTAATTCCAAGCAAACTTTAACCTAAGAGACTCGGAAAGACAAAGAGCTGGGAGTTCTCGAAGAAATTGTCGAGGTTAGGATAAAATCAATGTTTTTCGCGAAGGTGGAAAGTGTGACTAGAAAATTGCGATTGCGAGCTTCTCAGATTCAGCAGTGAGCAGTAGTGTAGTCTTGCATGATCAGCCACGTTCTCTGAACCGCATCTCCTTTATACCTTGATGTTCAGAGTTTCCTGAAACCCTCGTGTTCTCTGACAATTACTGATATCCCTTGGATCCCACGATTCACAGATTCTAAGACGTTTATATTAGACTCGATGTGTCCAGACGCGGCATCGTATCTTACGGATTCACAGATGAATTTCGCACGGAAAGTCCATTGTCATTTGTGGAAAATCGCACATACAGACTTTTCTTTTCTTCGTCGACGAATATAAGGTTATTTGCGTGGAAACATATGATCTTTCGTGGCATCGACAAATTTTATACGATCATCTGTTTATTAATTAATTGTAGCAAACGAGAATTTGGTCGTGATCATCCAATATCACAATCCGTGTATCTATCTTTGTGTAGTTTGTCCTTCGTAGTCATCCGTTAACGTTATCCGAAATTTGTAAGTGGAAGATGTCGATAACTCGCTACTTATCAACACGATACTGATTATTCACAAATATTATTACCTTATTACTCGATTTCGATATTATCGCCTTTTGATTCGGCGTCCGAAGGTTCTCTAAGAAATCAGTTCTCTAAATCGGAGGTCTTCAAAACTTCGATGATATCCGCTTATCTCGAAAATATTAAAAACATATTATTATAGCGTCAACCAAATTTCCCTATTTTCAAAAAGAAAAGTCTTTAAATAGAATCTCGGCTTAATGTGACATTAACG
The DNA here is from genome assembly GCF_024516045.1 of Bombus affinis. Lineage (NCBI taxonomy): Eukaryota > Metazoa > Arthropoda > Insecta > Hymenoptera > Apidae > Bombus > Bombus affinis. The sequence goes on along the minus strand of NC_066344.1, from coordinate 7,751,896 downwards.
ATGGAAAAATTAAGCAAAGACGAAGAAGAATCGAGCATACCTAGCTTACGTCAAATGAACCCTCGGTTTAACTTTTACGAGACGCTGTATCTTACCCATAAGAAAGCTTCGACGAGCTTCATACGATCCATTCGTCCAGTATCGAAGTTCGTGAATGGAAGGATAGGTCTCGTTCGTCCCTTCGGAGTATTTTATCGCGTCGCTTGCAATAAGATTTTCGTTTGCAAGAAACCAGCCAACCAGTCGTGGGCGTGGATCTTGAAAGGACGAAAGAGAATGAGAGCTCGTTGTTTGAAAGAGAAACGAAACAGAGGAAGAGGATCAAGGAGCGGAACAGGAAGCTCGCGCACGGGAGAGAACTGCCGGGGAATCCAATCTCAATAGAGTTAAGTGTTTGAGAGTAAAACCTGGCCAAGACACGACCTCGATTACTCGCCGAGGATTTGTTACGGCCACCTCTTCCGCCGCATTTCTTACCCTGGATCCCTCCGAATTGTCCGAGACTCCTTCTTCGTTTTCGATTCCGCTGAAAGCTACGTCGCGCAGTCCCTAACGAGGAACGAGCGACCGAACTTTGTCTCTCTCCTTCGACCCTGTTCCATCGATCTCTTTTTTTCGTCCATCAAACCAAGGGGATTTCCAATTGGCCATCGCATTTGCTTCGCTACCGATCTTCCTCGTCAGATTACACCTGTTTCAACAGATTTCTTTGCGAGTTATAGCGGCAAACTCGCGAATCTTCCGAGTAGAGAGTTTGAAATATATTGTAGAGGACATCGTTCTGATTGTCTTTTAAAAGGTTTTAGACGTTGCGTATTGTTTGTTAGAAAATTACGTTATTATAGATGCTCTCCTACAAATGGAAAGTGAATTTTCTTGCAGTGAAAAATTCACATAAGTGGTACATGAATATTTTCTAGTTCAGCTTTTGTTCAGGCAACGTTACTTGTTAGAAGCTATTTTTGATAATTACGTTATTCGGAGTAAAGATGTTTACAGGAGATTACTTGTCATACGAGTGAAAGTAAAAACAAATATTCCCAAAGTACGAGGTCAAGAAGCGAATTGAGATTTTGTTTTAATGGATAACAATTTTAGAAAAACAAGAAGCAGATCGACAGATGTAATAAGAATGTGATTGACAAGGATAGCTAAATGTGAATGTATCTCAGAATTTTATCGGTTATCACGAAATCTCCAAAATCGATCGGTCAAATAACATATTCAAATGTTCTCGATAATAGCCCATTATGCGCTTATCTGGTTCAAACATAAACAGATAAGCGTGTAGGACACTCACTTGATGTTATCGGCCCTTGCATGCTCAAACATCGAAACGATTAATTTTCTATGCGATAGTTAAGTGCAATAGTAACACGAAAGCTTCTTTTATGCAATGTTAATTGTATGCATTCTTTATTGATTGAATACAAATTTTTAATTATGCCTCGATTAAGTTGTCCTTCTGTTATTCTATAATCTAATTCGTTTTCTAAATGCATCTACCTTTTACTAAAAGTAACCAAACATTTGCCTGATGCTTTTTACAAAACTCATCTTTTACGGTTCAAGTTCGATTTCAGAAAGTAGTTTTGCTGCTAATATCGAGATCGCCAATCAGAAACGGCTGGATCCTTAACTGCGAACACATTTTCCTTAGTTGTTCCCTGTTTCGTCGTGAAAATCCTCGAGACCGTTATGCCAGTAACGATGAGCCCACCATGGAAGGCTGTTACCACCACGTGCTGCCATAATATCGGCAAAAGTTTGCCTGGCCAGTAGTAGAAAATAATTTGATACGACTCACCGTTGCAACTTGAACGCAGGTGGAATGTCGAACCTTTTGTTGTCCTTTTGGAGAACAATTACGATGCCGTTTTTGTAGCATACTGCAATTAAATACTTCAGAGTCTTCCTTTATTGCTGGTTTCTGAAATCGTGTAACGATGAATTTGTCCCTTTTTATTTTTCTAGCAAGCTATATTATAAAGTTTTGTTTGTAATTAGCTCTCTTACGTAATATAATTCTGAAAACTAACGACATCAAAATGGTGACGAAGACGATATTTTATATCAATATCGTAATAAATAGATAAATTCTTTTGAAATTGTTAATCAGATTATCAAACAAATTTATGCCATGACTTGTTAGGAATAGATCGAATCGTCCTATTGAAAGATAAATATCACTGAAATGTTTCGTCTTATCAACATTTCACATATCTGTGTTTAATATCCCAAAAGAATCAAAAATATTTATGAGTATTAATTGATATAATCTTATCTTAATGGAGAGTAGATCAGTAGTTAAATGTGTATATAAACGACCGGCAGTCTACAGTGATGATATACTTAGTTGAATCTGTTCACTCAGGCAACATGGTGAGTAGTGCACAAAACGATTTAATATAACATTGAAAAAGATATTCTAAATATTATACAAGTGCATGTAACATAAATATTACAGACATTAATTTGATATTACTATTCAGCTTTGAAAGATTTATTTTCATCTGTTTCTCTATATTAAAAGTTACTTGCGTTTTAATTTGCTATCTAATCGAATTTATTTTAAATTTGTATCTCGAATAATTTTAATTTCATCCATAATTATTCGCGAATATTTCACATGCATTTACAGATGAAATTCGCCGCTGTCTTGGCTGTTCTGGCCTTCGCCAGTCCCCTGAATGCCTATGTAGTTCCACGCACCGGAAACGGTGCCCTCGCCGCTGAGCTCCAGGACTTCGTCAACATTATTCCTCTTGACGATATAGTCGCGCTCCTTCACGAATACATGAACCAAGACTCAGAAATGCAAGCATGGTTAAACTATTTACAAACAAACGAATTCAGGAACTTCGTATCTAGTCTTGAAAGCATCCCTGAATTCCGGGACCTCCTCAACTACCAGCAAAATGCCGGTCTCGATGCGTACTACCTGGCGAACAAAATTAATGATTTCCTGCATCTGGCAAAACTCGTCCCACCAAACCGCGCTAGGAGGGCCGTCACCGGTGGAATCCGCGGTTACCTCGATCAAGTTGAAGCAATGCTGCCTATGGAACAGATCCGAGCTTTGTTCAGACAGAAGGTGGCCAACTCCAAGGTGTTCGCCGACTTCATACATTTCTTGGGATCCCCCACCTCTCAAAGACTCGTCGACACTATGTGCGCCAATCCTACCTTCAATAACTACTTAGCAAAGCTTCAGAGCTACGGTGTCAACCTCAAAAAAGGCAAAGATTTCATGGAAAACCAATTGGGTCTCCACGTCTCCTGTTAAATTTTATAGTTCCTTTTTATATTTCGATATTTTTTTAAAATTTAATCAATAAATAAGCATATATATAAATACGTCGCCAAATGTTCTTCCCTCAGAGTGCCCTTTGCTCCAATCTTTCGTTTTTAACCTTCAAGAACTTTAAGGTGTTCATCAAAAAATATCTGTATCTTCCGGCACAATAATTTTACAAATAATGATATTAATAAATTAGTAAGTTGCATGTTTAGATTTCTCTTTTTACAGTTTTATAGTTTTTCGTCGAATAATCGAAAGATTTATAAGATTTTATTAATACTAGTAACTTGTAGACTATAACTTGACAGATTTCGCTAATATCATTAGCGATATTAGTTCAATTGTGTAAGACAGCACAGGTATAAATCCTCAATTAGAATCGTAGGATGAAAATCATTAATCTTCGTCGTATAAGGTATAGAATATAAAATAAAATGAAATATTCTTTTATCAAGCAGTCTGATGTCCAAATTGTTAATTATAGATTTGCAATATGACTTAAAAGTTACAAAGAAGAATCTATTAGAGACGAACTTTTAGACAAAGAACTAAGATTCTATTTAAGACTAAATTCTTAATTTCATCTTCCTTAATATCATGCTTTGTATCTTAAGTCGTAATGTTACAATAGAACACTATGTGCTGGGAAAGTTCATAATTCTTTTTACGACATTTATAACATTCCTGGTAAACCGGGATCCACTTATTTGTATAACAAAATTTCTAAAACACGTAAAATGTTTAAGCAAATAATTGAAAACATCCTGGAATTAATGAACTATTGTACAATATCCCGAAATAAACAGTTTTAATTAGAGATATGTTTCAGAGTATTACGAGACAAATTAATTAATATAATAACGAAAAAGGGGATATAGCTTTAAATATTTTGTATTTCAAATGAAAAATATAATTATGAGTGCGTAAGCTATCTATAATTTAAAAACTCAAAAATGTACGAGTATAAATTATTCTACAGAAGTGGAAATTTTTTACGGCTCTCACTTTTTAACGCCCTTAAAAACGTTAAACATTAAAACCCTTAAACATTAAATTATATTTGCATGAGAGAGAAAGATAATAACTGTGATTTTATGGACAAATTATGAAGTACTATCAATTAAGCCTATTTATATGAAAAATTACCTTTTCTTCACACAATTCTCAGTCCTCTGTCATGTCAGAACTACAAAATTTACTCTACATCTTATGTTCAGTGAATAAATTTGATATTATTTACTTTATTATTATTTACCTTTTTATATTTACTTTACAATGGTCGTATTTATCATTCACATTTATCTTTACTTTAATCGATTTCATTTTATTGACAAAAGTCATCGGCATGCAACTTTTTTCATTATTTCTATATTTCGGTTCCCTGTCTGCAAAATTATTAAAAAAAAAACCATGTCTATGGTAATAACAATGAAAACACGCGAAGTAAATAAAAAGTAATCAAAACAAGTTAGTGCATCTATTACGTTTTGTAACAAGTGGTCATTTTTGATTACCTAAAATTGTAGATTCGTTGATAATCACCTGTTGCTGCCAGCCACCTTTTCAATCCCCTGGTACGTATTATATTCCAATTTTGTTATCTTTTCTAAGTATTATTTAATGTGACGTAGATATAACATAGGCTTCCAACCTTCTTTTTAACATCAAAATTGAATAATAACTCGCTTGAAAATTTATAACATTTTACCTTAAAATTCACAGTCTCCTGATCTCAGTCCCCTGTCAAACAATATGATAGGAGACAGAAAAAAGAATCCGTGGGCTTGAGAAAAATGTGTGTTGAGCGTATTTATATTAAACTTAGAAAATGCCTTGCATTGTTTAGGTAATGTCATAATTCAGTCCTGAACGTTAGAAAATAAAGTGCACAATTTATTTACTTTAGTTTATAATAAAGAACGCGGATTGATCACCAATTTGTTTATGTAAGGAATACATATTCGTTAGTTTTAAAAATGCTCTCGGGTCCTGTACGGGACTCCGGTGTAGGCAGAGAATCTGATGAAAAGTCGATACAGTCTACTCTTGCTGAGGAGGTTTCATAGGACGACCGCCATCAGGATCGTAAGGGGATACCGGACGGTATCATATGCGTCGACGACTGTCCTGTCGGTGTTTCCTCCATTCGAGCTCCAGGTCTTGGCGCTCTGACGAGTGTACGAAGACCAGAGGGGCCGAAGCTCAGGCGGGAACTCTCTCCCCCACCGAGCAGGCGGTTCGAGACGTTCGGGGGAAATTAGACGAGAGGTGTGGGAAGGGTGGCGCTCCCACCTACTCACCGAAGAGCAGATCCGGGGCCACCGAACCGTTAGATCGGTCCTGCCAAACTGGGAAGCTTGGAGAGACCACGGAGGGCTTCCACTATCCCTCCGGACGACGCTGGTGCTCGCAGAACATGGAGTATTCGAGGAATACCTGAAGAAAATCGGAAGAGAGATGACGAGCACCTGTCACCACTGCGGCAAGAGCGAGGACACGACCCAGCACACGTTAGAATTTTGTCCGGCTTGGGAGGCCCCATGTCGTATTCTACGGCTGACGATTGACGAAAGATTAAACCCCTCGTCGGTTGTGAAAGCGATGCTGAGGGGACGACAAGAACTCCTCGGAGTGCGCTCATATTGCGAAGGCGTAATGCTCGTAAAGGAACGAACAGAGCGGGAGAGAGTGAGAACATCCCACCCTGGCAGGGTTCCGCGCCGAAGGACGGCCCTACGCTGTCCTAGGTAGTCATAGAGGCCGACACGCCGAGGAGGATCTGGACCTCCTTAGACTTGCACGACGGCCCAGGAGATAGCGTAGAGAGAGGTGGTCCCTACTAATGCCCGAACTAACCAAGAAACGATTTCTTTAGACAGAAGACGCAGGGGTGCTCCGGCAGTAACCCGAAAATTTTCTGGGTCCCGGATATTCCAGCTGAGTGTCGGTCCACCGTGGGATTTTAGTCGGTATAGTCCGACACTATCCCACCGCTTCCAAGCAGGGGGAGGGTGTCCATAAGGATTTCCCCACGTATAAAAAAAAGAAAAGAAAGAAAAGTTTTAAAAATGCAATACTTTGGTTTTTGAGTTTAATTGACAATTTGTCAAGATTGATGATTCATTTATGATTAATAAATATTGATTGTTTTTTTAGATTTAATTATTTTTGTTTCCACTTTCAAATTTAGCTGACAATTATCAGGACTGGTAATTAGTTCGTTTATAATCTAGGCGATTACAAATTATTATTGACGTGTGATATTGGATGTCCAAATTTTGTAAATAATCCTTCTGAAAAGTAATTATCTTTTAATTAATTCTTTGTAATAGAAAGTGTGAGAAAAGATCATCTCTTTTTATTAAATAAAATATTTAAATACAGATGATTACATGAGACCCTTAACGAAATCTCAGTCGCCAGTAGATAGTTTCTAAAAAAGTAAAATTACATGTAATTATTCATTTGTCCGACCGCTTTTGTAGCAATGTTCTCTGTCACACCTTAAACTTGTTACAATTCATAAATTAAATGAAAAAATATGTGGATAAAATTACTGCTAAATAAATCCCACCTTTACAGAATCGCCCTTATATAGATTAAATGAGTGTAGATAAATTAATTCTATGATGATAAATACTAAATGAATTGGGATCACTATTATTTCCATGTCATATTGAATCTCACTGCTGCCAGCTTTAGTAACAGAACGTAAAACAATAACAAATAGATATTTTCAGAAATGTGAAGTGTACAGATATACAAAATAATACGCAGGATAAGATACTCTCGATACATGATAATTAAAAGCAGCACATCTAATTTTGATATCAGTTAATAATCAGCATTGCTTTCTATTTTGAATTAAAAACATGTTATCATAGAGACGATACTCTTCGTATCATCATTTTTTTTTTATTTTTAATCATAAATAGGACAGTTTCTCTAGTTTCTAGCAGGTTGTTTAGATACATCTTTACTTGCCTACAGTTTACTTATGAATAAAAGATTCACATCAATAGAATTTTTTTATGTCAAAAAGAATTGCTGATGATAAGATGGAATATCCTGCAAAAATTCTTAACGATCATTTCACCTGGTGTGTATAATAAGTTGTCTACTATCGTCATAAAAATCATAGGCTCGAGCAAATATAACAGAGATAAATGTCAATGCCAGCGATACCATTTTGATTCTAATTAAGTATTCAAAGATAAGTATTCAAACGATGTTTCCCACACAATAGTCGCCGTCGAAAAGGAAAAAGGGAATCTTTAATTCTTTAAATGCGAGCAACCCCAGATACTTAAAATAAATAATTTACTTTACGAAAAGTTAAGCTACATTTTGTAATATCACGAATAAATGCATCAAAGGTCTAAAAACGAATGAATTTGTAACTCGTTGGATGCTGTGTTTAACAACAGAATGCGTTGTGTAGAAATTTTACCGCAAAGTCAAGAAAAATGAAATTTACAAATACGGTACGTCTGCTTTGTTGCCTTAAATATGCAGATGCAAAGCAAAAGCTATAAAAACATAAAACAAACAAATGGTATAAAAGAAATAAAATGTCATTATCTAGACTGCAATGTTATTTTATGGCTTCATGCTATGACGTTTTGAAGTGCATTATACAAAAGCTAATTAATTAAAAAGAAATTACATATGAAAAAATTAAAATGTGGATGTAAGGTGTATGAAGATCACGGAAAAACGAAAATAAGTGACTTTAAAATACAATAGTCAATTCCATGTTAAATACATTGTACTTCCTAGTAAAGTACTAAAGTAAAGTAGATAGTAAAAAAGTGGGAAATTTTTCCCCATATTTCTATATTTCATCAATAATAATTATAGTATAGATAGTATAGATAGTAAATAAGATCAATGATTAGTCACTTATTGCGAAAAATTTAATCCCGGATGAAAATAAAAATCGCGCGATGTTGATATTGTAAATATTACTGATCTGTAAATGTTACACTGATAATCAATTACAATAAGACACTAATCTCTGCAAGTGCTGAGACACAGGTGCACGTATAATGAAATCTTATCATTATCTCAGGTATCTCGATATCTTCATTTATTTATTTGAATACGTTCCAGTATATATAAAGCAGTTTAGCCGATAGAAAATTCATGAAGTACTACAGTCTTCCCACAAAGCTACGGTGAGTTCACAGATGCTTCTAAAATAAAATTTTATATTATAATTATTTTTGCTCAAAAACTATTAAATACCTGTTGTCTAAATGAGTTTCTCAATACGTTTGTTTTATATTTATTGGCATCTGAGCAATTTTATTTTCAAACACTGCGATTGGATAAATTAAATTTTGTCATTGGGAAAATTTCTCCAAAACTCATCGAGATTGTTTAAAAGAAACAAATTTTAACGCGGTCAATTAATCCGACCTCATTAAATGCGTTAAAGTTTCGTCTCGATTTATACCATCGAAGATGCTTCCATTTTCATTGTGTCTCATTTACTATTGAATTAACTATGTATCGTCCGTTTTGCAGATGAAGGTCTCAGGGGTATTGTTCACGGCGATATTTGCGTTCGCAACTGTGAACTCTCATTATCTCCCAGATTTCGGCAAGGGACCGCTCCATGAAGATATACAATACTTCCTGGACTTGATCCCGATGGACAAGGTTGCTTCTGTCGTCCTAGAATATGCCGCAGAAGATTCCGAATTCCAAGAGCTACTTCAATACTTCGGCTCATCACAATTCAAGACAATGGTCTCGGAGATCGAAACTCTTTACGAGTTCCATAAGTTCGCAGACTATCTAGAAAAAAACGGTGTCTACATTTACGCCGAGCTGAATAAATTAAACAAAATAATTGGCATTCCACCATTCCAGCAGTTTAGCAAAAAACAAATCACTGGTGGAGTGAAAGGTTTGTTCGAAGACGTGAAGCAACTCATCTCTTATGACGTGATCATTCGTGGTTACGTGTACAAGATGAGAACATCCGACGCTTGGCGCGATTTCGTAGCCCAACTGAAGTCACAGGATAACCAAAAATTTGTGGACGCTCTCTACGAAAACAGAAATTACCTCAGCTTCCGTGCAATGCTGGTAAACAAAGGAATTGACATAATTTTAATCGAAGACATCATCTATACCGTTCTTGGTATTGAATTCCCAATCTTCGAAATGCCTAAATCGAAAACCTTTGCATCTGATGAACTGTCCAGGGATATTCATGACTTCCTGAACCTGGTCGACGAGAACAAAATAATGAACATCGTTATGTCCTACCTGGAAGACGACGAAGTGCAGAGGGCAATCGAATACATGTACAGTGAAGCATTCCACGATTTGGTCCGCAAGGTTGAAGCTATGCCAGAATATCAGAATTTGGTGAAGTACATGGAAGACTCTGGCTTGGACATGACAAAGGTGATCAGCAAAATTCATAAATTGTTCGGTATGGAGGATTACGTCCCACCCAAAAAATTCTCATCGATGAATACATTGTCAAACCTTGGTGGATTGAAAGCTCTGTTCAACGCTGTAGAGGCTGCCCTCCCTTTGGACAAATTCACGGCCATGTACAATGAAAAGATGCACACCTCCCCTGCTTTCCAGAATTTCATGCAAAGACTGCACTCCAATGAATTCCAGACAATCGTCAACACGGTTTACCAATCACCAATCTTCCTGGAAATGAGACAGAAGGTCATCAACGACGGAGTGGATCTTGTCCCTATCAGGGATTTCATCGAAAAAGTGCTTGGCATTCACCTTCCCAGAGTCAACTCACGTGCCATGTTACGAGCGGAGATCTTCGCCTCTGACGAACTATCCAGAGACATTCATGACTTCTTGAACCTGGTCGACGAGAACAAAATAATGAACATCGTTATGTCCTACCTGGAAGACGACGAAGTGCAGAGGGCAATCGAATACATGTACAGCGAAGCATTCCACGATTTGGTCCGCAAGGTCGAAGCTATGCCAGAATATCAGAATTTGGTGAAGTACATGGAAGACTCTGGCTTGGACATGACAAAGGTGATCAGCAAAATTCATAAATTGTTCGGTATGGAGGATTACGTCCCACCCAAAAAATTCTCATCGATGAATACATTGTCAAACCTTGGTGGATTGAAAGCTCTGTTCAACGCTGTAGAGGCTGCCCTCCCTTTGGACAAATTCACGGCCATGTACAATGAAAAGATGCACACCTCCCCTGCTTTCCAGAATTTCATGCAAAGACTGCACTCCAATGAATTCCAGACAATCGTCAACACGGTTTACCAATCACCAATCTTCCTGGAAATGAGACAGAAGGTCATCAACGACGGAGTGGACCTTGTCCCTATCAGGGATTTCATCGAAAAGGTGCTTGGTATTCGTCTCCCCAGAGTCGACTTCTTGGTATTTCAACTTCTAAAAGGAATCTATCACTGAATAATGCTTGATCTTCTGAAGCTCGATTTTTTTTTTGTAGCTAATTTAGAATTTAACAAATCGTAGTCATTTAATTTCTATTAAATCTCGAAAACTTACTGTGTGATATGTTCATTTTCCTGTTCTGAAGCAAAAATTCATCAACTTATAGAGAAAATATACATATACTATATGTATTTTAATTCGAACATATTTCAAAGATTTCGCTTAATCTTGGCAAAAACAAAAATAGGTTAGGATTTATGTCTGGTAGAGTACTACTCTTCTTGGTTGCATTATTTTATTTTCTCTGCTTGTTTATTTCTTATTCCTCATACTGTTAGGCCACTTCAATTTTACTAAATTGTGTCTGTTTCTCTGCGTGCAAATCATAATTATCCTATCGCGTTCAGCCACATCTACCATCTTTTCCTTTTGGAACTTTCTTTTCTCCCTCTTCCTCCCAATCGTTGTTCGTCTTCCATTCCTCAAGCTTCGTGGATTCAAGTGTCATTTCCCTTCTTTCTCACTTGTCCCTCTTATGACTTCCTGCTTCATTCCAACGCGCCAATGGAAAGTTCCGAGGCTTATTAAATTGTAACAATTTTAATTAGAGAAGCAGCGTGCACCAGCTTGTTCCTTCCCTTGTTCGTCCTTCTGTTAGTTCTCACCAGAGAAGGACAGAGTGAAAGGGTAACTAAACCCCGCGGCAACGAAGAAGACGCGTCGGTTAAGACACCCCATACTTTCCTTTTAAAAGTTAGCGCCACGTGCTCGAACACGGTCCTCTTTTATTTATCGAATAGCTACCGTTGCTAGTTGAGGCCATTCGCTGCACCCGGTGCCCTTTTGCTTTTCTGTTTGATCAGCAAAACACGGCGTTAACGAATAACTATTTTCGACGAAAGTTGAAATTGATCATTATTCGACAAATCGATCTTCAACTTACCAAGACAGGCAGCTAATGATGGAACGCAATTTTTTGGGATTAATCCAGAGTCTCAGAAAAAATAGTGATATGAGCGAGAGAATTTTTAGAGTGAAATTAATGTTCTAATGTAGAAATTTCTATGGTGCTTGATATTAAAACATTTTAGTGACCTTTCGGAAAGAAGCACTTGTATGTATAATTGTATCTATCTATTGAATCTCTCTATATGAATAAAGAGGCGAGGATTTCAATGATACAAAAATGGAAATTTAAGGAAATATACTACCTTAGTAAAATAATTTATTTAACGAACTAGAAAGTGGTGTTTCATTTTTATTAAAATGTGTATAAGAAAATTTATGACACGCATAAGCCATTTTTGATGTGATTAATGCTCGGGGATCCATCTTTAAAAAACTAATTCTTACTTAATATTACGATGATGAAGTATACTACTCAAGCTCTTTAGAATAGAAAATAAATTCTTTTTTCACGTTTTTTTCAACTAAATAATATTGCACAATGCTACGTAGATTCTCCACTTTCAATTAATTCGATATTCGATTCGGTACTTAAAAAAATAATCGGCAATTTCTATATCGCATGTAATCTTGTCTGAATTATCGAAGAATATTACTACCGATTTACTAGATTGTCTACTTACCTGTTTCGATAATTTACACTCTGCTATACCTACACATTAGTTAAGTGTTTAATATGTTATCATTAAGCATATGATACGTACGGTTTCTTACGTTTGTCGGTAATTATCCATTAATTTATAAAAGAGATACATGCAAAGTAGGTAAGATTAATGAAAATGTATATTTCGAAATAATATATACGTATATAAGTGTATATTGTTTTAAATAATTAATAATTCACATCTAATAATTAATTTAACGGTGATGAAGAACCTGAAACTAAATATATTCTGTCATTATTAACTTCGGTTCGAATTTATGTTCAACGTTAATTTGGTATTCAATCTATGTTTTCGCACAGTTGGCTGGTACTGTACAATAGCGATATTTACATTGATTGTCACGTCCGATTTGCAAAGTTTTATAACCGTAATGAGTTTGTAATTCATAAGCGTCGACATAGAGGACGCCACATAAATGTTCATAACAGCAGTATGATAATTAGGTGCTGATTTCTTATAATTTTCAAAAAAATTACTGCACTAATTGCGGCGCTTTAAAGTAGGTATATCATAGATCTCATTCAGCAATTAACATTTTATTTGCCTTAAACTTTACATAAGGCTATAATCGATATTATATAATTAATTATGATATCCATTAATTTTGCAAATTTTTAAAGGATTAACTTCGTTCAAGCTAGAGCTTATAAACGATACGATGCCTTCAGCATTTCAATTAACTTGATTATATTTTTAAAAAATGATTATCCTTTTACTTTTCGTGATGAAAATTTTTTGTGATATGATATTAACACGTAATAATAACAAAAATGTATTTTACATTACATTCCGTATATCCCATGTATGATACAATATAAAATACAGATAAATAATAATAGATACTAGATAATAGATAGACGATAGATGACGTAAAATAAAAATATTTCATATTTTACAATCCATATTACATCCAAACGTTCTTTTGATTCTAACTGCAAAAAAGTGAAAAATATTTAATCGAACAATTTTTCCATTCATAAGTAGCATTAAAAATCTTATAATTCCTAAAAGTATCGACATACATGCACCGATAAAATAGCAGTAACTTTTTATTACTCTTGTTACTTGTTATTTTTTACACTACTCATCCTAAAATTGAGTTATAGTGTTATTTGGATTAATTATCTATTTGACGAATCAGATTTGGGAACGGCATTACTCGTGTCTCATATATTAGTGACCTTTTTAATAATGACTAATTCAAATAATCTTATCAGAATGAGTAAGTCAAATTCACCGTGATATATAAGACGGAATAAAAAAGTAATGGGCGTTATAATTCTCCCGGCATTAATAAGGAAAAAAACCCAGGTCCTACAGTAAGTAGCATATAGTTTTAAGTATAATTGCAATAATTCATAATTTAAGAATTAATGAATTAACTGTAATTCATAGTTGTAATTAGAACCATTTGCATATTATTCTGAAATTAATTAAAGATTTTTATTCCTATATCATTTGAGTGCATTGTACAATAACATATACATACCAATTTCTGTTAATTAACATAAATTCTATTAACGGCACTGTATAAATAGGTTCATAATTCCATAATGATCGAACGCTAAATCATTTCAGTAAATTTCATCGCGATTTTCCATTTTTTCATAATTTGTCCCAATTTTCAGATGAAATTCGCTCTCACAGTTTTGACTATCCTGGCCGCAGCCAGCCATCTCAACGCTTACATGTTGCCAAGCGTTGGCACAGGTGCTCTGGCCAAGGAACTGCAGGATTTCGTGAACCTGGTGCCCATCGACAAAGTACTGGAGCTCACGCAAGTATATCAAGCCAGAGACAAGGAATTCCAATGGATTATGACTTTCTTGCAATCCGACGATATGAAGGGCTTCATCGACGACGTGGAAGCTTTACCCGAACTCGAAACCCTCATGCAGTATTTGTTAAACCAAGGTCTTGACGGTTACACTTTAATGAAGGACATAAAAGATTCCTTGGCAGCGAATATCGAAAAAACTAATGTGAATTCTAATCTCAGAATTACCGGAGGAATCGCAGGTTATATAAAAGACGTTTCAGAGGTCATATCTGTGTACAACATATCGAATTTGTTCGAATACAAGGTCGTGACTTCTGAGGTTTTCAGAAATTTCTTGCACGAAATTCTATCTCTTCAATACGAGAACCTTTTCGCAAGTACCTTCACGAATCCTCATTTCCAAAGAATACTACTACAGCTCGACTATCTCTATGTCGACACCAATACGTTCCACACGAATTTCTTCACATTTGTCATAGCTAAAGCGTTGATCTATAAATATCTTTAAGTATTACAGATAAGAATGCGCGTATAGACTGTTTGTATGTACATATAATTGACTAAAAATTGTGATTTGTAACATGTAAAATTATTTCATATATATGTATGTTAATTTCAGAATAATATTTAATAAATATATTAAGTTAATTGACATTAGTAAAATAATGCTGTTCTTTCTTTCCTGTTTTTACATTTTTTTTTTATAACATAGAAAATATTTGAAATTAATGTTAAAATATTAAATACATGGTAAACACAATGGCGAAATATTAAATACAATGTTAAATAAATATTTGTAGAAAAAGAAGTAATATTATATAATCTACGGATTAAAGTTTTATTTCCATGAGAAATTTTGAATAGATAACTCCTGCTTTTTAAAGTGAAATTGAGCCGAATGAATAATTCGCATGCCAGAAAAATCTGTGTAGGAATTGTTTAAAAGTTAAAATTATTTAATTTCGCGTTATTAATTTTTGTGCTGTTTCATAACGAACATTACATCATAATCAAAAACTGTTGAATGATATCTGTGGCTATCAATCATATCGATATAATCAAAACTACGAAACAGTAGTAGCCAATGTAATTCTGTTCTTATCAGATAATAGAAGTGGAATAACGGAACCTAAATCTAAAAAACAGAATGTATAATTATGTTACAGTAAAGAATTTATAACAACTACAAGTTTTTCTTAACTTATGATTTTTCCCTAAATTTGTTAACTTCTATTCAGTCATAACAAGATGTTACCATATAATAAAATATAAACTAAATTTCTTAACATTTATAAATAAATAAGTGGAAAAATATGAAAAAGATAATATACAAATACAGACACTAAAAAATTCCTATATGTCAAATCAATTGATCGGAAAAATTTCTAATATATCTATAGTATAATAAAGATAAATAAGCCTATATACAAGCCTATATATTCAAACATTATTTATTGGTTGATGGCAAAGGATAATAGCGAATTTTATTGTTATCACCATTTATTATTTAATATGATAATTCTAGCTTAAAATAATGCCTTAATGAGAAAGATCGGTTCATACATTAAAATCATTCGATGTTTGGAATTTTCAATTGTATACACCAATCAAATTTATATAAGAAGTTAATAGTTCGCTTAAAACATATTTTGCAGGTATCGTTTCCTTTTATCACAAGTAAATAGTACTTTAAGTGTACGATATAAAACAATAATTGAAATTAAACATTGCGACACAATTGTACTCGATAGATTACGATTACTTCTTCAAGGAATCTATCATTATTGACATTATCTTGGCTCATAGTAATCTGTGATGTTATATAACTAATAGCCTACCTATTTTTTGTAATAGATAAGGAATGTGTGTATGTTTCACGTTTTTTTATCGATGATTATTACTTACAAGAAATCTTAGGTATATTACGAGTGTTCAAAATAAACTGTTTTGTAATGTATCCTATTACGCAAAAAATGCGGCTGGTTGAAATTGAGCACCAATTTAATGTTTTCTAAATGTCTATTTCCTGAAAAGTTATCCTGATAAATAGCACTGATGCACCCACATTATTTGTGCGGTTTCAGCTAACAAGCTATTTGTAAGCTAGAATATAAGTATACTCCAACGATTTAAAAATAGAGCTTAAAAAAGGTACTTTAAAATCTTAATGAAACCGCCCCTGACACAAGAGTCCGTCGCAAAATATATTCCTATGCAATAAAGTACCTAAAAAGGAAATTTCTTACTATTTTTTTATCAAATAAATAAATATAAATAAAAAGAAATTATATGATAATAAGATAAACTATAAATGAAATAGTCAAATATATCTGTATATCATATATTTAGACGTTCTTTGCGCAACGTGTAAAAATGCGTGAAATATGTAAAAATTCGTGTATCAAACATCAAATAATTTCAAGGTATATTAAGTACAACATATAATGTGCGCACATGCGTTATTTACTAGAAAAAATAAGTAGATTTATTAATTATGTAATCATGTGTTGGTGGATTAGGTGACAATATGATAATGTGAAGAATCCTCGAAATATAATCATAATCTGTCGAATACAATTGTATTGCAACCATTCATTTTACTGTATTTACATTTAATATATTACGTTTCATTTTAACTATCACCGCGTATCGTGCACGTATTGTAACGTAGCTCGTTTGCATGATAAAACATTGACGATATCTTCGAAATGCATTTTAAGAAGATTATCACGCCAGACGATGCGAATTTGATTATTAAGTGAAACGTTTGAAAGTATCAACGTCACGACTCTTCTCGAAATGATAATAGAATCATGCGAAAGGAAAATTACGGAGATGATAGGCGACATGTACTACATTTCTCAATTAAAAAATATTACAGACCTACACTTGTAACTCTTCAATAATCTATGTAGCTCGAGATCTTTGCGTTTAAGCAATTATTATAAGTTTATATGAAATGATTGCATTAAATAATATTAGACTGGTGCATAGCAAGAACCGTTTTGTCAAATGAAATATTGAACGCATGTAGTTTGCGCAGAAAATAATATTTTCGTGATCTGCTCATCTGAAAGAACGATTAACTATGAAATTCTATTATTCTCTATTATTCAAAAATAATTTATTCATTAAAAAATTAGCTACGTTCCATTGAATAGTAATAGTAGTTTAATTTAATAGTAGATAGAAGGATAAATAATAGTTTTAAAAATTATCAATTATCATCTTTATCTCGCTCAACGACATATGTGAAGGTAGTTTCGTGCAACCACTACATTTAGATTCATGAAACTCCGCTGACTTCGCGAACTTTCAGCGCAAATAAAAATGTAGTATCGCAGGTGCATGCTAATCTTCGCAATGGCTCGCCCTGTTAAATTCGCGGAATAAAGAAAATCTAAATTTTTTGTTGTAACCGCTGCACAAATCCACTAGGTTAATAAATCTCGTGTCAAAAAGAGGATATCTCGGCCAATAGAAGTTTAACCGTCATAATTTGCTTTCGTCTCGTGTGTTCTTTAAGGAACGCGTCAAACGTTAACCTAGCAAAGGGATGTCTATCATGGTACGATGGCCTGGCGAATCTACTCGGCCACTTTGAACAAGGTCTTTCTCTCTTCCGTATCTTAAGTGTGCAAACTTTCGTCGTAAGTTTCTGAAGGGTTAAACTTTGCGCAGTTGCAACATTGTTCGGAACTCTAACCTCTTATCCCGTTTTTTACATGTTGTACCAGACTAGTGGATTTACATTAACAAACATTGTCGATAATTGGTCAAGAATTTTGCGTTGAAAAGAATCATATCGTACAATGATTTCTTATTAAATCAACATTAAGAATCAACCTTAATCTTCTGAAAGAGATGAACCCTCAAATTATGATTGTTACCGTGGTAGCCGCTGCTTCGGTTGCTTTTTTCGGATTCCTTGCCTATCGGATCAGAGTTCGATCGAACGATCCAGATTTATTAAACGTATTTCCATTGGAAGACAACAGCTCCCTCGACGAAGATCTCAAAGACATTTTGGCGTTCGTCCCTATAAAAGAAGTACAACGAATCATTGAAAGATACATGGAATACGACCCCCAGATCGGAGATACCGTGAGCTTCGTGAACGACCAGAAGAGATTCATATTGCGGGAGTTCCAGAACATGCCTGAAGCAAACAAATTGATCAGTTTTCTACGACAGAATGGTTTGGACGTGGATTCCTGGCAAGAGAAGATACGATGCTTTTGGAAGACGTCTCCCAGGTTCATCAAATACGATCCGAGTATGGCAGCCGGAGGCCTGACCGTGATGATCAATAAAATCCTGGAGACCATGCCTCTGGACGAGCTGCACGAACTATTGCGACAAAAGGTGAAATACTCGGCGAGCTTCCGCAGATTTCTGTATGAGTTGAGGTCCAAAGACTACCTGGAGTTTTGCAACGCGATTGAGACCAACGATGTGCTACATCATCACTATTTCTGGGCGAAAGAGGGTGGACTAGAGATCACGTTCGCGATCGAACTATTCAATGAGCTGCACGCCTACCTAACGCAGGCATTAGTCACCTAAGAATTGTCGTGGACCATTAATAATCATTATTGAGTAATAAACTGCAGTGGAATGAAAACATAATACATTTCAGATTCTTTATTTTTACACATTTGGTTTTAGTGACGTAGAATTTACCATATAATTTGCAAAATATCCGCATATATGCACAATTACGACAGAAACAGAATTTTCAAAAGAACGTTCAAACGTTATTCATATGATTACGTCATTTAAATGTGAACTTAGTCAATTATAAGTGGATAAGACACGTGCCCTGTATTTTACCACAATAAAAGAGTATGTTCGAATGAGAGAGGGCAGTAGATACACATAATTTGACAAGCGAAAGATAGCGAATAATCGGTAAAGGGACTCCTCCTGTTTGATAACATCTCGTTATCGTCACTCGAGTTGCTGCTTCGTAATAGATAAGGAAAATGCTTGCGTAAACTGCAATACACGTACTGTCTTGTCATTTTGTGCCATTTTTTCATGTACCCATAATTACGCATAAAGTGTTCATAGCTGGAATTGCATATACAATCCTATACTATATTATTTGCAACATTTTGATGATAATGTATCACACCTTTCCAAAATTATCCCTAAACATATAAACATATTCCAAAAATTATTCTCTAGAAATATTACCTTTTCGAAATTTTACAATTATGGAGTAAATGCAGATTATCGCAGATTTTCTAATAGCATACTAACAAAGTTTTTCTTCTATAAAAATCGGACTGTTTATGTAGAGCAAAGATAAAAGGGACATAACATGAAGAAGATGATATTTTAATTCATCATAATATATTTTATTCCTTATACCGGGAAGCTGCAATAAATACCATTGAAATATCAAATATAAATACATTTTTGACATGTAAAACTTTAAACTGCAATGGAAATTATAAGTAAAAATGGGGACAAGGCTTGGAAAATTTCTATGTTGAAACCAGCGTCTACGACCTGTTGTCCCATTTCCAGGAAGTTCTTGTTCGAGAAAATGGACATGTAGAATGTTAAGTACTTGTTCAAGACCACTTCGTGCACCAAGTCTCTGAACACCTTGGCGTACTCAATTTTGTCTTCGTAGAGTCGCGTCAGGTCATCCATCGAAATAAGGGAAGCGGTATCCTCCATATAGCCATTGATTCCAGCGGTGACCTTGTAAGGAGTCAAGTAAGCTGTTATCCTAGAGGTCAGAGGTCGGATACTAAGAGCTTTGTTGAAATTGTTCACCACCAAGTTTACATCAAAACCATTGCCCTGCGTATAGTTCAGTAGCAGCTTGAATTCAGGTCCTTGTTCCAAGTCTTGTACTTAATGACTTAGTCTAGCTTCGTATAACTGCAATTTTCCATTAAGTAGCATTAATGTCATGAACCTGTCGATTCGTGAAAATGTTTTGAAGACGTGCGATGTTACCTGTGACACCAGTGTGTCAGTTCCACATGATTGTTACGTCATGGAACAGTTCGGAAATAATTTTAGGTTTGTGGTATACCTATGAAGCTACATACTTGTACCAGCGTGTTATATCAGTTCCAAGAAGACGTTTCCTTGACCTCCATAGCCTCCTTTGGGAGCTTCATTAAGAGTGACATAAAAACGTTCACATAGGAAATGTTTATTGACGTATGATGCCTACTTTCCCAACTCCATCGACACCTCTCGCCATTCATTCGTCAACATCCACAGTAGGGAAGGATTGGGTTTCTTCTGCAAAAAAATGTTTAGATGTTACACAACTTGTTTAATTACAAGCGGATCAAGCAGGTGTCTTGTATTAACGCAGTGATAATGCACGATAGAAAAAGAGAGCAATAGATATATAAGAAGCCCCCCCGCCGATTGATAATAATTTCGTCAGCAACATTCAAGTCTACTTCATAGTAGATAAGAGATATGTTTGTATACAATTCCTTGATATTCTGCGGCAATATCTATTTTCTGATACAATTGTGCAAAAAATGTTTACTCCGCTACTGTGTATAACTCATAGCGAGATATCCTCGATAATGTTTTACATTTCTTAAATTCCAAAAAGTATTATCTGTCTAGTTAAATATTACCTTATATTGGTATACGTATGTGATTACCAACAATTTTTAAAAAAATTTTTCGCATGTAAAATTCAGACTACTTAACACTGCAGTGGTAACAAGGATGTAGATGAAGAAGATGACATTTCAATGCAATATAATTATATTTTATTCTTTAAGAGATAAATGAACAATAAGCATTATGGAATTGAGTTCTTAAAACCTAATACTTTCAACTTTAAACTATAGTGGAAGTTACAAGTAGTAAAGGAGCGAAAACATGGAAATAGTTTCTATCGATGCCAGAGTTTGCGGCCTGTTGTTCCAAATTTTGGAAGTGCTTATTCGAGAAAACGGATAGGTAGAAAGGTAAGTATTTGGAGGAGATTACTTCGTGCACGAAATCCCTGAATGCCTTGGAGTTCGCTATCCTGTCTTCGTAAACCTGCGCAAACTTATCCATCGAAAGAAGTCTACCGATATCGTAGACGTAGCCTTGGATTCCACCGGTGATATTGCGGTAAGGAGTCAAATAAGCTTGTATCCTAGAGACCAGAGGTGGGATACCAAGGGCTTTGTTGAAGTTGTTTGTCACCAATTTTATATCAAAACCACATTTCTCTATAAAGTCCAGCAGCATTTTGTATTCCGGTGCCTTTTCGACCTCCTGTACCCATTGTTTCGATTCGCTGCTTCTGAGCAACTTTATAGCTGTTTGGAATTGTTTGTCCTGGGCCAGATAGGCTTTCGATACTGCGAGAATTTCATCGATCGGGGTTATGTCCACGAACTGCTGGAAATCTCTGGCGAGCTCGCCCGAACCCGTGGCTGGGACTTTGATGGCATTCAGAGGACTGGCCGCGACCAGAACGACCAAGAGAGCTGCGATGGCTTTCATCTACGAAAAAACGAAATCATTGAATATCGTTGATACACGTACACATGAGTTCAGAGCAAAAAGTTTATATCGATCTGTGATTGATTATATTGTGATTGTAATTAACTCTAGTTCTATTTTATTTTAAATGGAATGCCTTCTTACGGAATGGTTACAGAAGATGCGCGTTCTGATTAATAAAGTATCGAAAAAAATTACGGGAAATTCAATAGAATCAGCAAAAAAGATTATGTTGGGTATGTAAAAATACAAAATTTATTCGTATAGATTGATCACCAATGAAAATGGTGCATGTTTAGCATACGTTTAATTTAATGAAATTGTATGAGTAGGAACCTACCTTTGATACTTCTCTTCTCTTTTGACTTGCTTTAATCGCATGCAGTTTTCTCCTCGAACTGTTGTACCACCAGATCGTATCCCGCTGCATTTTATATACAAGTGAAACGTGCGATAATTGTTCGATAGTTCGATAGTTCGATAAGATAAATAGATTTGTGAAAGCCCTCGTGAAATGCATTACATCATATTCTATTCTTATTCCAGTCCTATTCCTCTCCTTCGTTTTCCACTGCATCGCGTTAACTGTAAGAACATGTATCGATTCCTGAAAATGTTTTGATAAACTTTATATGTCACCTGCGTGTTAGTTTCACAATGGTTCTCGCACAGATTATCGATCAATTCGAAAGAAAATTTCGCTTTCTTGATAAAGGAAGCTGCATAATATACGAGCTTATTCTACCAAGGAAAAGTTTCTTCGACTTCTTTAGCCTGATTTGGGAGCTTCAACAAGAAAGGTATACAAACATAACACCACATACGACATATTTTTCTATCGACACATGGTGGTTACTTTCATAGCTTCATCGAGACCTTTCCCCTTCCCGAACGCTATTAAGCGCGAAAACATCCTTCGCACAACTTTAATCGAATATGACTTAAGGCATAGATTACTATTTCCATCGTTTCGTTACTGTTTGGCCATATGAATCAACTAGAAGCATCGAAGAAGCCACGTCAACTACTACTCGAAAGAGATCTTAGATGAATTAAACAATTTTTTATAAAAAGAACTATGACACAAAAATACCATTTATATTCTGATAATATTTCACACTAGAAATTGTAAAGGAAACTTTCAATTGCACGAATGTTCAAAGTATAACATATGACGTTGATGGTTCATGTAACTATGCAAAGTCTGCTTCTTCCCAATGAGAAAAGATATAAAATTCATCGAACTGAACTGCTAAACACGGTCGATCAGAATTCATCTTCGAACGTATGCCCGCGGCGTGTTTTCCCAAAGCGGCCAATGTTCCATTTCTATGAGTGAAAAAAGTCATGCCATTTTGGAAAGAATGGGCGCCATACGGTGCGGCGCAGCGATGTAAATACAAACAACGCTCGCGATCAAGCTGCTGAATAAATTTATGTAGATATTGATCGCCTAAAAATTGTCATAAATAATTGATAATCATTACTGAGAAATAAATTGCAATGAAATGTCAACGTGACAAATTCCAAATTTCTTACTCTTACACATTTGGTTTTAGTATTGTAAAATCGATCTTAGAATTTGCAAAATATTCGCAAACATGTTGGATAGCAATGGAATACGATACATTCCAAAATTTTTGTAATGTTATTCAACTTGTTTAATTACGAGCGGGTGAATCAACAGGCATGTATTAATACAGGAACATGATAGAAAGAGAAAGAGAGAGAGAGAGAGAGAGAGAGAGAAAGAGAGAGAGAGGGCATAAGTATGATTATATAATTATATGATTACAGGTAATTTTTAATGGGGAGCTTCTGCTTACTAGTATCTTGTCAGCAACATACGACGTGCCACCTCATAGTAGATAAGAAAGATGTTTGTACACAATTTCCTGATATTTTTTGATAGTGACATTTCTTTTCGCACACAATTGCGCAAAAAATGCTCATTCGTGGAACTGTATACTACTATTTGCGAGATTTTCTCGATAACGTTTTACATTCTTATAAAATATCATTAGTCTTGTTAATTGTTCCATTAGATTTGTATGAATATGTAGTTCGCAAAAATTTTTTAATAAAACTTTTTTCTTATGTAAAAGTTAGACTACTTAATAGCGTAGTGGTAACAAGGATGTAGATTAAGGAAAGATTAAACAAATATTTCCGTGCAACATAATTATATTTTATTTCTTACGAGACGAATGAACAATAAGTATTATCGAATTGAATTCCTAAAACCTAATAGATTCAACTTTAAGTTACAGTGGAAACTACGAGTATTAAGGGAACGGAAGCTTCGAAATAGTTTCTATTGACTCCGATGTCTCCGACCTGTTGTGCCAAATTTTGATAGTGCTTATTCGAGAAAATGGATAGGTATAAGGATATATGTTCGGCGGAGGTCATTTCGTGCACGAAATCCTTGAATACTTGGGAGTTCGCTATCTTCTCTTCGTAGAGTTGCTCATACTCATCTATCGAAATAAGACTACCGATATCTTGGACGTAACCTTCGATTCCGCCGGTGATCATGATATGAGGAGCGAAGAAAGTTTTTATCCTAGAGACCACAGATGGGATACCAAGAGCTTTGTTGAAGCGGTTCACCAGCAATTTTATGTCCAAACCGTTGTTCTGCATATAGTCCAGCATCTTTTTGAATGCAACTTCCTCTTCGACCTCTTGTACCCATTGTTTCGATTCGTTGGACCTGAGCAACTCAACGACTATTTGGAATTCTTTATCCTGTGCCAGGTAGGCTTTCGATATTTCGAGAATCTTTCCAACCGGGATCAAGTCCAGGAAAGGCTGGAGCTCTCTTGCTAGAGCGCCCGAACCCGTAGCTGGCAGTTCGATAGCATTCAGAGGACTGGCCGAAACCAGGGCAACCAAGAGTGCTACAATAACTTTCATCTGTAAAAAAATTAGTTCTCTATTATTGTTGTTGCCCGCTTATGTTTAGAGGAAGAAGTTTAGACTGCTTTAATAAGGTAGTATTCTCATAGCATCCAGTATGCATCCAGTGTATCATAACCTTCGAGGCAAGAAGAAAAATTCTATACTTCATGTGTGCGAAAAGCAACAATTTTTCCATATAGCTTATTGATCATTAAAGTTACGCATGCTTGGCAGTCGTCTAATTCAAAGAAAGTTGTATCGGTACTTACTTTCGATGCCTTTCTTCTCCTTTTACTTTTTTCAGTTGCTTTTCGATGTTAACTACTGCCAAGTTATATCCCATCGTATTTTATATACATGTGTGGTAACGATAATGTTATTTCGATAAGATTTATCAATTCTGAGATATACTTGTGAACTGCGTTATCTCGTATTCTCCTTGCAAACTACTCTAGTTTCATATCTTTTTGCCATTTTCCACTAAATCGTAGTAATTATGAGAACGTGTCGATTCGTGGAAATGTTTTGATGACATGTGACGTTACGTGACATTTGCGTGCGAGTTCCATATTGATAGTCAAACAATTGGAAAAAAGATCTTGGTTTCATGATAAACAAAACTGTATGAAGTACCAGCTGATTTCACTAAATCAAAGGAGAATACAGTAGCTGACAAATTTCCTCGACCTTTGTGACCTGCTTTGGCAGCTTCATTAAGCGAAATGTAAAAGTCTTTGCACATAGAAAATATTCATTGACGTGTGATAGCTACTTTGCAGCTTCGGCGAGACCACTCGCCCACCCGATTTTTATTAAGAACGTAATCTTCCTGTATAGAATTATTACCGAATTGCATAAAATTAAAGTTTGTCCAAAATTGCAGTTTCGCTGCTATTTTGTCGCGTGAATCAACCGTATGCTTCGGGAAAGGCGCATCAACGAAAGGAATCTTAGACGAACTAAACAATTTTTCATAAAGGCAACTGTAATACAAATATACTCTTAGTATTTTCATAATATTTCGCACCCTTAATTGAAGATACGCATGTGCACCTCCGTTTAAGTAACTATTCAAAATCCATCCATTTCGTATCAGAACTTGGTTCCTAAAGATGTTCGATCGGTATTCATCCCTAAACGCATGTCCGTTACCGTATTCTCAAAGCGGTCAGCGCTTCATTTCTTAGGGTGGAAATTTAAGTCACGCCGTCGCGGAAGGAATTAATTCCGTTGAAGACGTCGCTTAGTCGTATGATCGAAACATACCGGTGTGTGTTTGACGAGATTACCTTTCTTTTTTTGCACGTGGAGAAATCCTCATGGACACTCCTTTGCTGCTAATAATCGCTAACAACAGAGTAGTGTCGGACTCTTACCGACTAAAACTCCACGATGACCATCATACGCGTATGACAGTGGTGCTCCAGATATCTCTTATGTATTATCTTTCCGTTACATCCCCTTCCCGCGTCCTATTGTTCGAGCCTGTCCTAACAATTACCTGACTGTTGAATTTGGCATTAGTTGAGGGTGGCGAGCATTGCCCCTAGCGCTAACCCCCCTTCTAGTCACGGTCCGATGGCGATGAAGCGGCTCTAGGCCGCCTAGCCGCCATACCCCTCCATCGCGTTATCCTTCAAGGGTGGGAGTTCCTCTTTCTCTCCCTTTCTGCTCGTTCCTTTGCGAGCATAACTCGCTCGCAGAAAAGTCGGATAGCCTCATATTCCTCTGGCTCACTCAGCAACGCTTCTATGATCGTCGAGGGGGTCAGTCTCTCGCCTAGACGTGCCCCAGGGTGTAGCCGGACAGTTCCCAGGCCGGACGAAACTCCAGCGAGTGCTGCGCCGTGTCCCTGCCCTCCCTGTAGTGTTGACAGATGTCCGTCGTCACCCGTCCGATTTTTATCAGGTACTCGTCGAACATGCCGTGACTCGTGAGCACCTGGGTCATCCTGCAAGTGAGTGGGAGGCAGCGGCGGCTTCTCAGTGTCATCCAGTTTGGATGGACCGCATCCGCACCTCGATGTTCGCCCCCCTCGTAGATCAGCTGGGATCGCCACTGGTCCCACGCGTCCTCCTCGGCGGCTCCTAGGTCGCTTCGGGCCGCCTGGTCCAAAGATTACTTGGAGCTTTGCAACGCGATTGAGACCAACGATGTGCTACATCATCGCTATTTCTAAGCGAAAGAGGGTGGACTAGAGATCACGTTCGCGATCGAACTATTCAATGAGCTGCAAGCCTACCTAACGCAGGCATTAGTCGCCTAAGAATTGTCATGGACCATTAATAATCATTATTGAGTAATAAACTGCAGTGGAATGAAAACATAATACATTTCAGATTTTTTATTTTTACACATTTGGTTTTAGTGACGTAGAATTTACCATATAATTTGCAAAATATCCGCATATATGCACAATTACGACAGAAACAGAATTTTCAAAAGAACGTTCAAACGTTATTCATATGATTACGTCATTTAAATGTGAACTTAGTCAATTATAAGTGGATAAGACACGTGCCCTGTATTTTACCACAATAAAAGAGTATGTTCGAATGAGAGAGGGCAGTAGATACACATAATTTGACAAGCGAAAGATAGCGAATAATCGGTAAAGGGACTCCTCCTGTTTGATAACATCTCGTTATCGTCACTCGAGTTGCTGCTTCGTAATAGATAAGGAAAATGCTTGCGTAAACTGCAATACACGTACTGTCTTGTCATTTTGTGCCATTTTTTCATGTATCCATAATTACGCATAAAGTGTTCATAGCTGGAATTGCATATACAATCCTATACTATATTATTTGCAACATTTTGATGATAATGTATCACACCTTTCTAAAATTATCCCTAAACATATAAACATATTCCAAAAATTATTCTCTAGAAATATTACCTTTTCGAAATTTTACAATTATGGAGTAAATGCAGATTATCGCAGATTTTCTAATAGCATACTAACAAAGTTTTTCTTCTATAAAAATCGGACTGTTTATGTAGAGCAAAGATAAAAGGGACATAACATGAAGAAGATGATATTTTAATTCATCATAATATATTTTATTCCTTATACCGGGAAGCTGCAATAAATACCATTGAAATATCAAATATAAATACATTTTTGACATGTAAAACTTTAAACTGCAATGGAAATTATAAGTAAAAATGGGGACAAGGCTTGGAAAATTTCTATGTTGAAACCAGCGTCTACGACCTGTTGTCCCATTTCCAGGAAGTTCTTGTTCGAGAAAATGGACATGTAGAATGTTAAGTACTTGTTCAAGACCACTTCGTGCACCAAGTCTCTGAACACCTTGGCGTACTCAATTTTGTCTTCGTAGAGTCGCGTCAGGTTATCCATCGAAATAAGGGAAGCGGTATCCTCCATATAGCCATTGATTCCAGCGGTGACCTTGTAAGGAGTCAAGTAAGCTGTTATCCTAGAGGTCAGAGGTCGGATACTAAGAGCTTTGTTGAAATTGTTCACCACCAAGTTTACATCAAAATCATTGCCCTGCGTATAGTTCAGTAGCAGCTTGAATTCAGGTCCTTGTTCCAAGTCTTGTACTTAATGACTTAGTCTAGCTTCGTATAACTGCAATTTTCCATTAAGTAGCATTAATGTCATGAACCTGTCGATTCGTGAAAATGTTTTGAAGACGTGCGATGTTACCTGTGACACCAGTGTGTCAGTTCCACATGATTGTTACGTCATGGAACAGTTCGGAAATAATTTTAGGTTTGTGGTATACCTATGAAGCTACATACTTGTACCAGCGTGTTATATCAGTTCCAAGAAGACGTTTCCTTGACCTTCATAGCCTCCTTTGGGAGCTTCATTAAGAGTGACATAAAAACGTTCACATAGGAAATGTTTATTGACGTATGATGCCTACTTTCCCAACTCCATCGACACCTCTCGCCATTCATTCGTCAACATCCACAGTAGGGAAGGATTGGGTTTCTTCTGCAAAAAAATGTTTAGATGTTACACAACTTGTTTAATTACAAGCGGATCAAGCAGGTGTCTTGTATTAACGCAGTGATAATGCACGATAGAAAAAAAGAGCAATAGATATATAAGAAGCCCCCCCGCCGATTGATAATAATTTCGTCAGCAACGTTCAAGTCTACTTCATAGTAGATAAGAGATATGTTTGTATACAATTCCTTGATATTCTGCGGCAATATCTATTTTCTGATACAATTGTGCAAAAAATGTTTACTCCGCTACTGTGTATAACTCATAGCGAGATATCCTCGATAATGTTTTACATTTCTTAAATTCCAAAAAGTATTATCTGTCTAGTTAAATATTACCTTATATTGGTATACGTATGTGATTACCAACAATTTTTAAAAAATTTTTTCGCATGTAAAATTCAGACTACTTAACACTGCAGTGGTAACAAGGATGTAGATGAAGAAGATGACATTTCAATGCAATATAATTATATTTTATTCTTTAAGAGATAAATGAACAATAAGCATTATGGAATTGAGTTCTTAAAACCTAATACTTTCAACTTTAAACTATAGTGGAAGTTACAAGTAGTAAAGGAGCGAAAACATGGAAATAGTTTCTATCGATGCCAGAGTTTGCGGCCTGTTGTTCCAAATTTTGGAAGTGCTTATTCGAGAAAACGGATAGGTAGAAAGGTAAGTATTTGGAGGAGATCACTTCGTGCACGAAATCCCTGAATGCCTTGGAGTTCGCTATCCTGTCTTCGTAAACCTGCGCAAATTTATCCATCGAAAGAAGTCTACCGATATCGTAGACGTAGCCTTGGATTCCACCGGTGATATTGCGGTAAGGAGTCAAATAAGCTTGTATCCTAGAGACCAGAGGTGGGATACCAAGGGCTTTGTTGAAGTTGTTTGTCACCAATTTTATATCAAAACCACATTTCTCTATAAAGTCCAGCAGCATTTTGTATTCCGGTGCCTTTTCGACCTCCTGTACCCATTGTTTCGATTCGCTGCTTCTGAGCAACTTTATAGCTGTTTGGAATTGTTTGTCCTGGGCCAGATAGGCTTTCGATACTGCGAGAATTTCATCGATCGGGGTTATGTCCACGAACTGCTGGAAATCCCTGGCGAGCTCGCCCGAACCCGTGGCTGGGACTTTGATGGCATTCAGAGGACTGGCCGCGACCAGAACGACCAAGAGAGCTGCGATGGCTTTCATCTACGAAAAAACGAAATCATTGAATATCGTTGATACACGTACACATGAGTTCAGAGCAAAAAGTTTATATCGATCTGTGATTGATTATATTGTGATTGTAATTAACTCTAGTTCTATTTTATTTTAAATGGAATGCCTTCTTACGGAATGGTTACAGAAGATGCGCGTTCTGATTAATAAAGTATCGAAAAAATTTACGGGAAATTCAATAGAATCAGCAAAAAAGATTATGTTGGGTATGTAAAAATACAAAATTTATTCGTATAGATTGATCACCAATGAAAATGGTGCATGTTTAGCATACGTTTAATTTAATGAAATTGTATGAGTAGGAACCTACCTTTGATACTTCTCTTCTCTTTTGACTTGCTTTAATCGCATGCAGTTTTCTCCTCGAACTGTTGTACCACCAGATCGTATCCCGCTACATTTTATATACAAGTGAAACGTGCGATAATTGTTCGATATTTCGATAGTTCGATAAGATAAATAGATTTGTGGAAGCCCTCGTGAAATGCATTACATCATATTCTATTCTTATTCCAGTCCTATTCCTCTCCTTCGTTTTCCACTGCATCGCGTTAACTGTAAGAACATGTATCGATTCCTGAAAATGTTTTGATAAACTTTATATGTCACCTGCGTGTTAGTTTCACAATGGTTCTCGCACAGATTATCGATCAATTCGAAAGAAAATTTCGCTTTCTTGATAAAGGAAGCTGCATAATATACGAGCTTATTCTACCAAGGAAAAGTTTCTTCGACTTTTTTAGCCTGATTTGGGAGCTTCAACAAGAAAGGTATACAAACATGACACCACATACGACATATTTTTCTATCGACACATGGTGGTTACTTTCATAGCTTCATCGAGACCTTTCCCCTTCCCGAACGCTATTAAGCGCGAAAACATCCTTCGCACAACTTTAATCGAGTATGAATTAAGGCATAGATTACTATTTCCATCGTTTCGTTACTGTTTGGCCATATGAATCAACTAGAAGCATCGAAGAAGCCACGTCAACTACTACTCGAAAGAGATCTTAGATGAATTAAACAATTTTTTATAAAAAGAACTATGACACAAAAATACCATTAATATTCTGATAATATTTCACACTAGAAATTGTAAAGGAAACTTTCAATTGCACGAATGTTCAAAGTATAACATATGACGTTGATGGTTCATGTAACTATGCAAAGTCTGCTTCTTCCCTATGAGAAAAGATATAAAATTCATCGAACTGAACTGCTAAACACGGTCGATCAGAATTCATCTTCGAACGTATGCCCGCGGCGTGTTTTCCCAAAGCGGCCAATGTTCCATTTCTATGAGTGAAAAAAGTCATGCCATTTTGGAAAGAATGGGCGCCATACGGTGCGGCGCGGCGATGTAAATACAAATAACGCTCGCGATCAAGCTGCTGAATAAATTTATGTAGATATTGATCGCCTAAAAATTGTCATAAATAGTTGATAATCATTACTGAGAAATAAATTGCAATGAAATGTCAACGTGACAAATTCCAAATTTCTTACTCTTACACATTTGGTTTTAGTATTGTAAAATCGATCTTAGAATTTGCAAAATATTCGCAAACATGTTGGATAGCAATGGAATACGATACATTCCAAAATTTTTGTAATGTTATTCAACTTGTTTAATTACGAGCGGGTGAATCAACAGGCATGTATTAATACAGGAACATGATAGAAAGAGAAAGAGAGAGAGAAAGAGAGAGAGAAAGAGAGAGAGAGAGAGAAAGGGAGAGAGAGGAGCATAAGTATGATTATATAATTATATGATTACAGGTAATTTTTAATGGCGAGCTTCCGCTTAATAGTATCTTGTCAACAACATTCGACGTACCACCTCATAGTAGATAAGAAAGATGTTTGTACACAATTTCCTGATATTTTTTGATGGTAACATTTCTTTTCGCACACAATTGCGCAAAAAATTCTCAATCGTGAATCTGTATACTACTAATTGCGAGATGTTCTCGATAATGTTTCACATTCTTACAAAAGTATTATTAGTCTTGTTAAATGTTTCTTTAGATTGGTATGAATATGCAGTTAGCAAAAATTTTCCAATAAAATTTTTTTCTTATGTAAAAGTTAGACTACTTAATAGTGTAGTGGTAACAAGGATGTAGATTAAGGAAAGATTAAACAAATATTTCCGTGCAACATAATTATATTTTATTTCTTACGAGACGAATGAACAAAAAGCATTATCGAATTGAATTCCTAAATCCTAATAGTTTCAACTTTAAATTATAGTGGAAACTACAAGTATTAAGAGAACGGATGCTTCGAAATAGTTTCTATTGACTCCCATGTCTCCGACCTGTTGTGCCAAATTTTGATAATGCTTATTCGAGAAAATGGATAGGTATAAGGATATATGTTCGGCGGAGGTCATTTCGTGCACGAAATCCTTGAATACTTGGGAGTTCGCTATCTTCTCTTCGTAGAGTTGCTCAAACTCCTCTATCGAAATAAGACTACCGATATCTTGGACGTAACCTTCGATTCCACCGGTGATCATGATATGAGGAGCGAAGAAGGTTTTTATCCTAGAGACCACAGATGGGATACCAAGAGCTTTGTTGAAGCGGTTCACCAGCAATTTTATGTCCAAACCGTTGTTCTGCATGTAGTCCAGCATCTTTTTGAATACAACTTCCTCTTCGACCTCTTCTACCCATTGTTTCGACTCGTTGGACCTGAGCAACTCAACGACTGCTTGGAATTCTTTATCCTGTGTCAGGTAGGCTTTCGATATTTCGAAAATCTTTTCAACCGGGATCAAGTCCAGGAAAGGCTGGAGCTCTCTTGCTAGAGCGCCCGAACCCGTAGCTGGCAGTTCGATAGCATTCAGAGGACTGGCCGAAACCAGGGCAACCAAGAGTGCTACAATAACTTTCATCTGTAAAAAAATTAGTTCTCTATTATTGTTGTTGCTCGCTTATGTTTAGAGGAAGAAGTTTAGACTACTTTAATAAGGTAGTATTCTCATAGCATCCAGTATGCATCCAGTGTATCATAACCTTCGAGGCAAGAAGAAAAATTCTATACCTCATATGTGCGAAAAGCAGCAATTTTTCCATATTGCTTATTGATCATTAAAGTTACGCATGCTTGACAGTCGTCTAATTCAAAGAAAGTTGTATTGGTACTTACTTTCGATGCCTTTCTTCTCCTTTGACTTTTTTTAGTCGCTTTTCGGTGTTAACTGCTGCCAAGTTGTGTCCCATCGTATTTTATATACAAGTTGTGGTAACGATAATGTTATTTCGATAAGATTTATCAATTTTGAGATATACTTGTGAACTGCGTTATCTCGTATTCTCCTTGCAAATTACTCTAGTTTCATATCTTTGTGCCATTTTCCACTGAATCGTAGTAATTATAAGAACGTGTCGATTCGTGGAAATGTTTTGATGACATGTGACGTTACGTGACACTTGCGTGCGAATTCCATATTGATAATCAAACAATTGGAAAAAGAGATCTTGGTTTCATGATAAACAAAACTGTATGAAGTACCAGCTGATTTCACTAAATCAAAGGAGAATACAGTAGCTGACAAATTTCCTCGACCTTTGTGACCTGCTTTGGCAGCTTCATTAAGCGAAATGTAAAAGTCTTTGCACATAGAAAATATTCATTGACGTGTGATAGCTACTTTGCAGCTTCGACGAGACCACTCGCCCACCCGATTTTTATTAAGCACGTATTCTTCCTGTATGGAACTCTTGCCGAATTGCATAAAATTAAAGTTTGTCCAAAATTGCAGTTTCGCTGCTATTTTGTCGCGTGAATCAACCGTATGCTTCGTTAAAGGCGCATCAACGAAAGGAATCTTAGACGAACTAAATAATTTTTCATAAAGGCAACTGTAATGCAAATATATTCTTAGTATTTTCATAATATTTCGCACCCTTAATTGAAGATACGAATGTGCACATTCGTTTACATAACTATTCGAAATTCATCCATTTCGTATCAGAACTTGGTTCCTAAAGATGTTCGATCGGTATTCATCCTTAAACGCATGTCCATTACCGTATTCTCAAAGCGGTCAGCGCTTCATTTCTTAGGGTGGAAATTTAAGTCACGCCGTCGCGGAAGGAATTAATTCCGTTGAAGACGTCGCTTAGTCGTATGATCGAAACATACCGGTGTGAGTTCGACGAGGACGAGGTTGAAGGGTGTACGGATGACGGGGGGAGATACAGAGCTCGGGGCTGTGCTAAGGCAAGCGGCTCGCGGTGTCTGCGGCAAACAATTCCAATTAACTCGCTGGAATTGGAATAGGACTCCTCTCGTCGACGCTTTCACGACCGAGAGATCGTCTCCTGGGTGCACGAATGTCGACGACGACGTGGGGAACGCGCGCGTTCCTCGCCTGGCCTTTCTCACCCTCTTCCATCCACGTTCTTCGATATCTTCCTCTCCGTCCACGCGCAGAAATTAGCTGTCCATCTAAAAAGTTGGCGAAAACACGCTCCACTGACAAGAAGAACGAGAGATTACGCAACTCACGCTTACTGAAATGAAAAAACTTGGTGGATCTTCCAAGTTTCCTCATTGGTATTTACATTTCAATTGAGAATCCTCGATCGAAAGGACGGAACGGCGTATTTTTGAAAACAAATATTCACACGATCAGAACATCGGTGCATAATTTCTTGATCCTCGTCCTAACATCCGTCTCTCTATCTGTCCTATTCGAAAGACGGAGCTGGTTGGTAGACGGGGAGGTATAATTCAATCAGGCTTTGGTAGGGGATGTTTGTCAAGTACGGTTTCTTTGCACGTGCACCGTGAGCGAGTGAATAGCTACCCGTTGGACCATTATCCGGCGCATAATGCTCGTCATCGTCGTCATCGTCGGCCAGGGATAGAGTAAGACAAGGAAGAAGAAGAAGAGAGAGACAGAGAGAGAGAGAGAGAGAGAGAGAGGGAGAGAATCATAAAGCACAGGGTTGGGCCGTCGCCCTAGACAATGCGGTTCTTGAGCTGCTCAGATATTGAAGACGCCCGAAAGCGGTGTGTACCAATCTCGGTGTGTACCTAGCGTCTAGCCCGCTACTCTACATTATTAAATCTCACCCGTGTGGACCGGCCACACAGGACGATGGTGTTCTTTCGTCGCTTTCGAGATGCCGTCGAGCAACGTGCGTCGAATTTTCAACAGGACAGAACGCCCGGCTAACGTGGTGGGACGTTATCACGCGTTATCGAACCACACTGTGGTGTGTGGAAAAATTTTAAGGGTATCTTGAACGACAATGGTAGGGATTAACGGTGATAATCGGTGGTTACGTAGAAAATGCTGAAACGATATTCTTTTCGAAAATCTTTCGACGCGTAATATTTTTCGTTACACCAACCTAATCTCCCACCCTTTGTTCTAATCAATCGACGCATATACCTACGTGAGCCGCACTTCTCAATTATCGATACTTATCCTCAAGGTTTGTTGTCCAACAGTATTATTTAGTATGATTTTTATTGTTCACGTGAAATTCTATCATTCCACTCGAACTTCAAGTGTTTTCGTAGAATTTACTACAGTATCAATCTTCCTAGCAATTAAATAGTATTTCATCAAGAATTTCTAAACAGCGTTAAATAATTGTTCCTTTGTTTCTGGTAACTGGAAAAGAAAAGAATGAGATTGTTACTCGCTTCAAGAGATTTTGATCATTTTTTTATCAAAGTTTAATTAAAAAAATCTGCATCTTTGGGATAAAATCTTTATTGCGATAAAGATGCCGAATAAGAAGTAAGAAAAGTAATTGATTCTAGAAACTAGTATACTAAATTTTCGAAATTATATTCATAATCAAATAACGTAAGCAACGTCATGCAACGAAATTTTCCCTATTCGTTCCATTTCAAACATTCCTTCCTTTACTCAATAATCGCATAAAACATCGTAAAATTTCTTCGTGTGTGAACGGGGCAAAAGCATGGTTCGCGTGGTGGTTGAAAATAATTCAGAAGGCGCTAGTCCATGTGGCTCGTCTTAAGCAGCAATAACCGGGGCCAATTAGCCGGTGAGAACTACATATTCCGTCTCCCATTTACGACGGCATAATGCTACCTGTTTCACGCAGAGCCACGTATAATTACAGACTAATGCCGGAGCATCCGCAATCGTGGCAGGTGGCACATAATCGCGGCCTCGTAACCCTCGAACGAGTTAATCCGTGAGACGTCGCGCCGTTTCCCGCGACGCCTGCAACCAGTGTCATCTCGTCGTCGCCGTTAGACGTCGTCGACGTCGACGGCTCTGCGTGGTTGTCGTCGCCGGTGAAATCGTCGGGCAACAGACGACATTTAAAAGTAGCTATATAGCGGGACTTGATCCGCTTACCGGGTTTAAAAGTCAAGTGCTAAAAGCGCAATTCATCCCATCCAGCCGAGATATAGTGGGGAGAAGGTGGAGACCGGAGGAAATCGGCTGTGGAGAAGTTTCTAGGAAGACGATAGAGGAAACATAGTTGGCTGTTCTCGCTCTGGTGTCTCTGCTCGTCGTCGTTCCGACCACTTCGTTCAACGGCTCATTTTATTTTCCAACGCGAGAAGGTATCGTTCGTCCCGTATGAAAGTCTGCCTGTCTTCTTTCTCCCTTTTCTTGTTTCTTTTCTTTCTTTCGTACCGGCTTCGTTCGTTTCGTTCGTCCGTCTCGCGCTCTCGTTTCTAGTTTCTGTGTTTCTATTTTCTGCCTCTTCCAAGATTGGAGGGTTGACGGAGCGGAAACAAGGGGTGACTGCGTCCTTTCTCTGCCACACGGTTTTTTTCTCTTCTTTCTGTTTGCGCGCCGCTCGAGTGGCACCGTTTACCGAAGCTGTAGGTACGTAGTACGTATTATTGCGACGGCAATCGTTCCCGGGATAAGCAATGAAATTTCAAAGTCTAGAATTTACCCTCTAAGGACTTGTTCATATTGCTTCGTCCAATTCTTGTATATTGACATTTGTGGTTTTGAAATATTTCATGTTTCGTGTGTTCTTTTCTTTAACTGTGTTATTATGTTAAGTATTAGTATTTAGGAATCTGTTTTTACAATCATCTGATAATCAAATCGGTTGAATTCACACAAGTAATTCATTTTTCATTACTTCTGACAGTAAGAGTTACTTCTATAAAATTTGTCCCCTTCATCTAATTACTCTTAGATAATTATTCTTGGGTAAAGCATTCACTTAAATGATCGTTAACTGTTCCCTATTAATTTTCCTAACTACCTATCATGTCGTAACTACATAACATCCAAACTATTGGAACGTTACATTATGTATGTATGTCTGTAATTTCTGCCTGATGGTCCTTAGTCTGTGAAACGCGGAAACTAAAATCGAGGTTCAAACCCGACTATGTTGCAATTAAAATCTGTTTATTGAATGCATACCATTATGAATACCGTAAATATGATTCGACATCATAAAGCAAACGATTCTCTATAAAGCAGACGATTATTTTGCAATTTAACCATTTTCTACATTTTAGTACTAAAACACAATCAGCGCTCACATTTTCAGAAATTAAACTATTGAAAGTTGATCGATTTGGCTTTTGTACGATTCAATTATAAAAGTAAGCGAACGAAGACGACATAGCGTTTCCACTGAAGTCTTGTCGTGATATTGCGATATTCGTGGATAGGCTAGCATCTGTTTCGCAAACTCCTCCTCTCCCAGTTATTTATCAGCTTCGTAACTTATTGAGTGTACGTAATCGACCACAATAAACAATTATTCCAAACATTTTAGCATTATGACGAGTTGATGTATTGATTGATAAATGTTTTTAGATAAAGTAATGCGAAATACTAATTTAAAATATCGAGAAGTTCCGATAACAGGGACATTTCCGAGAAGAATTGGGCGGCGCAAATTCGCACGAATGACGAACGTTCTCTGATAAGACTGTTACAATATATGTATATGTGTACATATGTTTAAAGCTATTTTACAATGTTTCCGCGAATACAATTTACAACAAGATCGTTGATCGTGTGATTATCTGCCATTTGGAACGAAGTCCTAATAATGATAATTTTCGTTGTAGGACGATTATTGAGGACTGTATTGAATAATTTTATACGTGGTGTAAAAAAATAGGATTAGATTCAAGAAAGTTTTACTCGAGGAATGAGTGTGATTCGTCTTGGTTACTTATCAAAAGGATTTGAAGGTTTTCATAGTAAGTAAATTTGATATTCAGTGCGACTTAATTATACAATATTTTACTGACACAAATTTTATTTTATTTTGGCATAATATATAAAGAAAAGCATAGAGACTCTGAGCATAGAATTGACAAAAAGGGGAGAACGAATTTTTCTTCATTTCTTGGAACTATTTCTTGATTCGAGGATCGAAAGCAGGATTTAAGTCTTATCTAAGACTATAGATAATATATTCTGCCTTATTTTATCAATAACTTTCTTAAACATAATCAGGTATTTCATGAAACTTTTCATATTCCCCAGCTCATCACCGAACTACTAGGTATCCAACTCTCATACAATTGTTGAACAAATCCACTACTGCAGTTTCTACGATTCGTACTCAATTAAGTTGTTTACTGTTTATCAGAGCTTCAGCACACGATCGTGCGCAAAATTTCGTTCGATGTGAGCGAAGCTTAAAGCATGAAACGGCTGCTTTGAGTCAACGACACCTGTGTGTTGGTAGCGTTGCAGCGGGAACGTGAGACAGGCAGCAAGAAATAGAGGAGACAGAGGGTACATCGGGTGGGATGAGGGTTGCCAGGGTGAGTTACATCCACAGGGAGAGCACCAATGTTATTAGAATGCTTGGGAGTAGGTCCGTAATCAGCAGTACTCGCTGGCTCTCCAATTCGAGTCGAATTCACAGCCGAATCACGTCGTTATTTAACGAGATTATGTCGTTAACCGGCAGGATGCAGCCTCGGCCGATGTCGATCGCGATATGAAATTAAACTCGTACATTTTTTCCTGATTAACGAGCGCCGGATACGTAATTGCGTTTACGCTTTGCACGCTCGCCGTTCCGACTGTCTCGTCGGGATGTTCCGTTGTTTGTCCGCTGTTCGATCGATCGATCCACAATGATATAGCCTTCTTGTACCCTTCAAGAAATAGAATTTCGTCGAGCCGTAATTGTGAAATCGTGAAAATCAGTTGTGGAAAATTACCTTCATACGTTTCTGACAACTTATTGTTTGTCAGACAATCATAAATTCTCTGTATGGTCCCTACAGTTTAGAATTATTCACAATGTACTTAACTATAAATTTTATTTCATATTAAAATTATCTTATAACGCTTCTCTTATGTTTCTGTCTTAAAAACAGTGCATTAAAAATTCTTACAAAATATTTCTTCAAAATTTCTAACGTAGATCCAAATCTTCGAACAATTTATGAAGAGAATAACCACCTGTCAACCTATTCTACCCTAGACAAAATCGAGTCGAAGCCTTTACTCTACCCTTTCCAAAGGTAACACGAGCCTATGCTATTCACGCGATCTTCGAAATAGCACACATCGACCGATCGCTTTCCCAGCCGGGCCATTAACACGTTCACCATCTTCCTTGCCTCTCCCATTCACTCCATCGATTTCCACCAGCAATGTAGTGTCCGGAATAAGTCGTAATAAGAGGCGCGTGAAACATATCCAAGATTCCAAGGGGTTTCCCTTCGATTGGGTCAGGCTTCTAATGAACTCATCAACAGCCGAGTCTGACGGTTCCCGACGAATGAATGAATTTCGTGCGTGCCTCCTCCGTTTCGTCGATCGGAATGTCGTAATGGAGGCTGTCTGTGGAATATCGGAACGACATCGTTGAAACCGTAATGGGGCTGAGACGAAGGCAAACGGTTTTAAAGACCCTCGAATGGAGACCAACATAAATTTTGATTGTCAAATAATAGAGCAACGAGGCTGTTACGCTCCAACGATAGTTTATTTTCCAATCTACATACCAATATCTATAATAATCGTTCTTTATATGTATATTATAGACCAATCTCAACACGAAGCAGAGTTTTCAAACCACTTCACCACGCCAGGCTTGTAACATACACTCAACTTCCCTCCATTATCATATTTCATAACGTAACCAATTCAGAGAAATTTACAAATTATCGGCCATAAACAATCCACCGATGGCTGATTCCCAAGGGGTGAAATAAGAGGGTGACGAGAATCAGGAAAATTAGATGCATCCTTCGAAGATTGAATATAGGAATTACGCGGCGGAATCGACGTGATGTAATTTACGTAATGGAATAGAAAGACGCAAGGGAGAAGAATGCAAAAACGCGATAGACGTCCCATTTAAATGGCTCCGTTTCTTGTTTACCCTCGGCTTTAGCCTCTGGCAGCCAGCGTAGGTTTGTGCGCGACTCTCGTTGACTCGTCGGCCGATTTAAGCGGCGAATTTATCGCGACCAGCTGGTCCGCGTAACGAGAGGGTGGAATGCACGGGGTACTTCTTGCGGTGTGGTAGATTGGATACGCGGAGTGGGTTTTAATGAGGCGGTATTGCTGTTTGGACCATTCAGATCGCCCTGGGATGAAGATGCGTCTTTGGATCGGAAGAATAATTGTATCGGTACGATAGATCCTCGGGTAAATTTGTCGTGGTTTCAGAAGAAACCGCACAGTTTATAATTGAATAATACACAAACTATGTACGTATATCCAGGAATAATTTCTCCAAATATCTCTAAATAGGGCATCCCTCCCTCGTTCATTCCTTAGATTCCTTCTCCACAAGAACACGGTGAATATTTGGCAAATTAGAAAATATCCCGTGAAAAGAATAGCCGTTTAACAGAAAGAAAAAATTCCATAGAATAAGCGTATACTAGAAAAAAAGTCTCATAGAATAGTGGTCTTGAATATACGTAAAATGAACGTACGATTGGGCTGTTACGTTTTGTAGTTTTAAAAAAAACCTGAAAATTTCGTAATTGAAATACAACACAGATTATCTATTCCATTCTTTACCCACCATAAGAAACACCCTGTGCACAATGAATATTTAGGAAGGAAGGAAAAAATCCTGAAGGATAGGACGAAAAAATGTTTATCGGCCGGTTGTTTTGGGTAGCGGGTGTGCGTATGACTGGCTGGTAGAAAAGCTTGGGGCATTGTGCGCAGAATTTCCACGGAGGAGGAGAATTCATGGGGTAATTCCGTGTTCGATACACCGTGTGCGCTTAAGGCTGCGATGTTACCGGCGTCACATAAGCGTAATACCGGATAAGCCGCAATAATGCAGACCCGTTGTGCGTGCATGCGAAAGTGGAATGGATCCTGCTGCTCGGGAAGCTTCAGTGGCCAAATGTCTGTAGAGCGTAATCATCGCAGTGAAACGGGTGCCACTCTATCTTTACCAATCCGCGAAAACTTTTTATCCTTCTATCATGACGAATTCGTTGCTTCTGTCAGTTGTCAGTGACATCGTCAATCGCGTAGTTCTACCGCATTAATTTTACAAACTAAAACATCTTTAAATGAACCAGTTATTCCATAGCAAACTCCATTCATAACAAAATCCATAACAAATTTTTTAAATATCTTTGTACCTGATTATAATATTACATAAGTTTCGGTTTAAAGATATTGGAAAAATGTACAATATCATTGGTTAACTTTTTTTTGAAGATGTCTAGATTATATCATAAGATGTTAAGAAGTCTTAAAACATAGTTACCTATATAAAGTGGATCTCTTCAAGACATTCTAAGATGTCTATACACAAGTTAATGACATCATCCTAAAAAGAAATTGTCAGACGCGACTTCGTCGGAGAGGATCTCTGGGAATAACGGAAAAAACGTACGAGCGAAATAGCTAGCAGTTATTATACAGGAAGGTTCCCTGAGGACTAGGCTTCCAAGAATTAGAAGCTTCAAGACATTTTTCACGAAGACGACGTTAGCTTCCACCGTCAGGTTAATGAATCAAGGGAACGCCCCAGAGAATGCGAAAACAATTTGCGGGAAGCTCGACGTTCTCGATTCGGACTCTCGGCTATTAACCCCCTGGAACTTGGACAAGCGGCGCAGAGAGTCTACTTCGGTAGACCCGGAAAGAAAAAGAAAACGGAAAGAAAGACACGAGTCCGTGGCCGTGCCATAACTTAGCACGGTATTACGAGATACTAAATTCCCGGTTACTTTATCTCCAGGGGAGCTTTCTTAAAGAATGTTTACGATAAAGGGGTGAGCCTTTGTCTCCGCGTTTCCGACATTACTTGGAAATTACCGCGACGCCTCGGCCAGATTCCCGTCCTTCCTTTGTCCCCTTTTCCCGAGGTGTATTTAAAACAATACCGAGTAATCGCCGGTGTTTCCATCCCCTTTCGCTGCAAGCGCCGAGGGCTGGAACGGAGAATTCTGAAGACGCTTTAAAGGTATATCGTCCGAAATTAAATCGTAAAAACGTGGAAGGAGACGGAGGGGAACGAGCGTTCGAGCGAGCTGCCGCGACAAAACCGCGACGTAAAATGACGAGAACAATGAAAGAATAAAATCCCTCCGTGAGAGTAATTAGCGCGAAGAGCATTAAGGAGACATGGGGCAATTTCGACCGGCCATTTTTCATGGTAATCTCCGGTATTCGCGCTCACCGACCAACCTCGGATCGGTGTCATCCATTCGCCTTGGCGATCGATCGTGAAAATCGTCAAGGATATCAGTCAGCTCGAACCGACGGATTGAGGAGTGTGAGAAAAATTTCTCGGGAAGTGTTCAATGACTACTGACTGGAAAGTTTGGGGAAATTCAACGACGAATGTAGAAACTATTTGTAGCGTTGTCTGTACGGAAATATCACATAGATGGAAGAATTACTAGAATTATTTCAAGATGAATTGTTCTTGGTTATTGGGGTTTGTGTAAGGGGTGACGTATGAATCTCAACGATGTCAGTGCGATACAGTTAATCGAAAGCCGACACAGCGGAAAGATCAAAGACCTTACAAAAGGCTTGGCAAAACTGCGTCAGGTCGTCCTGGGAACCATTCCAACAAATTAAATTAAACGGCCGTTTGTCGTGTTTTCACGGTGAATTTATTTTTCGATTGAATCGCATATT
This sequence comes from Bombus affinis, assembly GCF_024516045.1. NCBI lineage: Eukaryota > Metazoa > Arthropoda > Insecta > Hymenoptera > Apidae > Bombus > Bombus affinis. Next base: position 7,709,059 of record NC_066344.1, on the reverse strand, counting down.
CGATAGACCGGAATTAAAATAACGCGTCACTCGTAGCGCGGTTCCTCGCGTTTCAATCGAATTTAACGAATATCGTTGGCGCGTGGTCGTCACAGTTCAGCGTTTCCGCGCAGATTTCAGCCACCAAGGAAATTTCTAGAGGACTTCCGGTCCCGTCAATTGTTCCCCGGTTTTCTCGGACAAGGGGCTTGACGAGGGAAACGAGCGCATAAATTTCGCCTGAACGGCATCAGCCCGGGAACGATTTTCAGTATTATCCGCGCAAGCGAAGGATAATCCGGATTTGTGCAATCGGCCCTCAGCTGCAACGGTTCGGCAACCGGATGTGCAAACCGGCTCGGATAATAACTAGCTGCTTATCGGACATTTAAGACGATTTCGCTACGCTACTCCAGGCGTCTCTGAAACGACGCCAGAAATCGGGAATGATCCAGACTGCATCGAGATCTTGAATTCGTTCTGCGGTTGTTAACGCTCCGTCTATCCCAAACTTTCATTCAAAGAAAACTGATGCACTGTGATCGCTGATTTAATGGTGATGTTGTAGCTATAAGATAAGTTGTTGTATCCAATAAGTTTGTACTTTGTATTAAAATTGAGATTATATATTTAATCTTTTTCGCAGAATTTCTTCAAACGGTTCCTGATAGACAAAGAAAATAGTTCCCTTTTAATGGAAATATTTAAGTTGGAATATTTCAGTTGAAATACTTGATTCTGAAAGATAATTTAAAATCAAAATTAAAGTCAGAATATTTGAATTACAGCCCCCAAACTTCCAGTTATGAATTAATAAATATCGTCTCGAATATTCTCGAATTCTTTGATTGTTTTGAATGTGATCTTGGACGGATCAGCGAACACAAGGTAAAATTGTTTTGCGGTACAATAACGGGAAACGGTCGTTTAGACCGAATGAAATCGCAAAGCTTCTTTCATGATTGTTCACACATTTGCGAACAATGCGGTTGCAATTCAGTGTGGGAATTAGCGGTCGTTAGCATGCGTAATTAACGCAGCCGTTTCGAATGCAGAGGAAATTCGTTGATGAAAGTCCGCGGGAAAGTATCGTTAAAAATTGAAGCGACGCTCCGGAAGCAATTTCAAATGTAAATTACAGTCAGTCAGTGGAAAACGCGGCTGTGTGCTCCGCTTGTCAGTTGATATAATCATTCTGTCCAACTCCTTTCTCTGAAATCGGTTTTTCCGAATTGCCTTTCTCTCTTCTTTCTTCTCTTCTGCTTTTCAATTAAAATCCTAGCAATAATGATAATAAATGAACCTTCTTTCGCAGGGTTAACACACTAAAAGATCAGATTAAACGCACTACAATAGCTATATCGGATGTTTCGTTTGTCAGAGCACGTATTCATTGTAACATAGAAGTAAAGGAACGAAATTACTACAATGAACTACGCGATGTCCCCATATGGTTTCAGACTTCGCGGCGCGATATTTAACGAAACCTATGTCGAAGTCTTGAACGGTGGATACCGCAAACTGCATTCAAAGTCCTTCAATAATATCAAGTATAAAGGACAGAATTAATTCACCTTCGAAATTACGATCGACGGTAAGATTAGGACGGCTTAGAACTCCGGTCGAAGAACTTGGACTCGTTAAACTTGCGCGTCTCGGCAGCATCAATATTTGCAAGTGTAACTAGGTAAACGTTCGGAATCTTTCAGAGTTGGTTGAACCTCGTTGCGCGTTAAAACTTCGTTAAGCTCCATTAATGTATACGTCGAGCTAACCCTAGCACTCTCGTCATCCCTGCAGTCACATACCAACATCGGAACTTCCGAGTCTCGATAGAATTAATTACAATTACCATGCCACGTCGTACTCGCTCGATGCGTCTTCCGTTTCGCACCTGCGTCCTACCCGTCTCTCGCTTGAAAGACGTCGAAGACGCACAGGATCAGCGCTCGATCAAGGTCTACTCGCAAACAGGATCATCGTTTCATCCCAGTTTCTGAGCCAGGAAGAAATTTATCGACGATAGACAAAGTCTTCCCGGAAGGAAACCGGGATACAAACTACCATTGGTGTAAGAGAAGAAACAGGCAACACAGAAGGAGTAATTAATCGCCAGAGGGGGTAACACGCTCGATTTCCTCCGAGCGTGGAAAAAGAGCCGAAGAAAACAATTCCTGTTGTCGCGGATCGCGTTTAATTAATTATATCTGGAAGGTAAAAAATAATCGGACGTCGGAGTCCGCGTCTATGTTTGTTTTTCGTCGATTAATTAATATTTCAACGAACATCTCTTGGACGGGGATGAATCCTGCGACGTCACGTCTGGGTACGACGACATCAAAGCCGGCTCGAAATTCACCCTATTACACCCGACCTCAATTTCATTAACCAAAAGTACCGCGACTACATCTCACTCATCTTACCCCTTCGGCTTCATTTATTTAGATCTCGATATGTATACTTATTTTACTGAATATATTTGCAACTATGCTTAAAGACAGATAATTATTAGATGATCGTGAACTGGAGGTACTGTAATTACGAATGATGTTAAGAAGTTGGTAATGATCGATTTTTGGAGATTCTGCACTGTTGAATTTAGTACATTGGTATAACATTGTTAAGAAAATTCTGTGAAATATTAATCGTAGGTATCTTACCAAAAGAAGTGTTCCAAACTGAACGCGAATATAATGGCTTGCTTGGAATACATATCGCGAAGAAGAGCAAGAGGAAACGTCATATAAAAAAATTTCGCGAACGACGAAGGGTGGGAAGACGTTGCCAAGTAATCCTATGGGCGGAAACGGCTATTTATTATACGTGGTCGTAACACCGAATTCATTGAACAGCGGATTCATTCGGTTGACTCTTTTATGCGGAGATAAAGCTTCAGAAAAGCGTAATACGAGCGAGGGTATAAAATCGGTGTTGGGTCGCAGGCCTCGTATTTCGTATTCACCCTTGCACGAATAGAAACTCCTCATCGGCGTGGTGTAGAAAAAAAGAAATGGAAGTGGAAACGGGAGGAAATCGGAATGAAAAAATATAAAGAAAGAAAGGAAACTAAGAAGATGCAACGAAAGAAAACCGAAGGCAGGCAAGAAAAAAAATACGCGACTAGACGTAAAAAGAAAGCATTTTCCCAGTGACCCGGTTATCTTAGAAGAATGACAACAGAAAAGTTGCCCCATCCCGGAAACAACCAAACCGGACGCGTATATAGCCGTGTATTTCGGATGCTTTTCGGCCTCGAGGACAGAGCCACACGTTCTACCCGTGGTGAGAGTGTACGACCTAAAGGTTTGAACGCACTACCATTCGCGTGTATACGGAGCTGTGTCGCGTATATTCGGGACATGCTTTCGCAAAATATAAAAAGAGATTGCATGGCTGATTTATGTAAATATCCTTGGCCCGCGGATAAACGAGTTTCTGCCGAAGCGTACTGGAAGAGGCCTTGGCGAGGAGAAGAAGCCTCGGACGGGTAAAGACGGGAAAGACGGGAGCGACGAGGGAGGAGAACGAGGGGGTAAAGGCTTAGGAAAGAGGAACGCCCGACGGGCATTCGAGGAGTAAATATTTTTCGACGTCGTCACTCGCGAGGGATTCGCGAGAGTTTATCGCATTTCGCGCCCAGCTGCCTCGACTGCCGTGAATCAGGCAAGAAGGTTGCCGTTCAGACGAGACGAGCTGCCATATAGAATAACGGAGAGAAAAAGAGAAGGAGTTAAAGCTCGAGAGTTGGGAAGAGGCTGCAAACCCTGGTACACGCTCATCCGGAGAACCATATTTTACCAGTACGGTCAGGACTCAGTCAATTTGCGAGTCGACTACCTATGCGCGGTTTTTTTACCGTTGCAGAAACTTTAAATAATTTTCGACACGTGTACTACGATGTTTCCATACGTCTTTTTCACTGATTCTGACAACACTTTTAACGTTGGAATGGTACATATATTTCAAAAGTGTCACGATTCAAAATAATTCCGTTTGTTTTTGTTTTTTTTTTTTTTTTTTTTTTTGTTGAAACATCGAGTTGCATTACCTTCGAAATACGTGTGAATCATACGTTATTTTTATGGATCTTTTGATATTTATCTCGACAAGGAAAAATTATATTTGTTGGTAGAAACGATCAGTGATTGATAATGACAAATTTTACCATTAGGATCGCGATGACAAATTTCTTTCCGGCAATACAATTTTAATCTACCGGTTCGTTTACATGGATCTGTATATTAGCAACTTGGTACGTTACCATACATTATTCCATTTTCTGTATCGAGCTACCGTGTATTCGATCCGTGACATTTCATTAAAACGATGTCGGCGGAATATCGTTATTTCCGTGATTATTTTCAGCAGGGAAATTAATACAGTGAAGAGTGACGCGGGAACGATCGAGCGTCGCAGTTCATCAGTTGTTGAAGAGATTTAATAAAATTCGGTTTATATCCACGTGTGTTCTGTCATAATTTTTTTTTTTTTTCAGTAAGTTTCTCTCGAATTTTCGAGTTAAATACGAATGAATCATTACGTAAGTGTTACACAATTCAAAATATTGCGTCGCAATGTAATGAGCTGCTTAACTGTAATTACGTGACCACCGATAAAGCGGAATTATAATGGTCATGTGTTATACACTTTTTACGTATTATCAGTTTTAACATTTCATATTCCCACGAAGAGACCAATGTAATAAAAATGTGATTTATTATATTTGATAAACTTACGTATTACTTAGGTATTAATTATACGTCACCCATTTTATCTTATCGCATAAACATAAACTAATATAAGACTGCGTTGCGGACACTTGAATCGATAACAGAATATAGAATTGCAGTAATTACAAGATTAGAGCAAACGTGAGCGATAATATAATTTACATGTGATATCTCATACTCAATTATAGTTTCGAAATACTTTTTATCTAACAAGTGCACTCTTCCTCTCTCTCTCTCTTTAACAGCTTTCATCAATATTAAATTTTTATCAATTAGATTGATTGAACAGGAAATGACAAAACTGTAAGGTTATACTAATAAAAGTGATAGAAACATTGTAAAAAATATAACCAACTAAAAATCAAGTACTTTTTCAAGTATGTTTTAAATTCATAGTCAACTAACACTCTCTTAGTAATATAATCGGGAGTTATCTAGAAATCCATGTTATATAATTTTCTTAAAAACAGTTCTCTTCGAAGAACTTCGAAATTGTATCAATTTACCAAAAGACGTTTCGATGAAGCGCAATCGAGCATTACAAACACTAGCGTAAAGCGGCGTCCCGACGCCAAGTAATTACGACTGGTATCCAAGGCAGCGACAGACGAAACAGCGTCGGTCCGTTCGCGCCGATTGGAGCACGCACGACGACGTAAACCGGTCGTGTAGGTGCCCGCGTCTGTATATGTGTGTGCGTTAACATAATGCATCGAGCAGACGTTGCTTTGATGTCAAGTATGAATTCCGAAGCTAGGATGCGTGCAAACATCCTCGGAGGGACGCCGCTGCTTCCGGCAGCGAGCTTCGACGACGTACTATGCGGATTCCTGCGGGTGCGTCGCGACGCCGGCGTTTCAACGTCATGGGAACCACGGAATTGCGACGAACAGCTTTCACGTGCGTGAACTAATACCTCTTCGCATCTCCGTCGCCGGAAGGGTGGCGCGGTTGCTTCTCTAAAGGCCTCTAGCTTCTCCGGAAGTTGATGGAACATTCAGTTTGCCGAACTCTCTGTGGAATCTTCGATCTTTATTGGCATATTTGAACAATTAAGCTTCAATTTAACGGAGTGAAAGGACTGAAGGAGCCAAATTGATAGAAATATGACCAGAACCTTTTTGCACAATTGAATCAAGATTGTTAGTAAACTTTTACGAGTCAGAAGTCAAGATTAGCTGAAATTTTGAGAACAATCTTACAAATTACGAAAAGTTATAAAATTGTAAAAGAGAAATTTATAATCTACGATCTGTAACGTGTCGATATCACTAGTTGGTAAATTATTACACAAGAGGGGCCGTTTTTAATGTGAATCGTCGTTACCTTGAACGTTATAGATAATACGTATTTTATATAACGCTAGCTCGATGCGAAGAAATTAAATTCCGTACTACGTCCACTTATCCTTTAATACCGTTCCGCGCAAACGTTCGTAAGATCTCTGACGACCGGTAGAAAATTCCGTCAGATTGGGTCTGAGCTGCAAGATGCAGATCTTATTCAAGATTTACTCTGAAACTCGAGACACGCGAAGAGAGGCGTCAAAGCGGAGTGCCGATTGCGCCATTAAACTGTGTCGCAGAGGCGCCATGAAGGAGACTCTCTCGTTCAAAGTGCACCGAGCTGATCGAATTATGCACCTTGTGAACATTTTAACCGTACCATTTGTCTCTGTTTAAAATGCAGCCAGAGAATTTCCCATTCAAACTGCCCGTTAATTTTTCCATAGATATAAAAAAGAAACGAAAATCGTAAACAATCATTCGTAGAAGCAGCGCGAAAATATTCGCCTCTTTAAGCAATCGTCCTTTCGGTCAGCCATTATCATGCTTTAACCTGTGCGCTACCTAGCCAGCCACGCTTCCTTTCAGCGTTCTGGCTCCATTTCGCTCGACGTAATTACATCAGTCTCTTCGGTTCTCGGACGAGCGGCAAAGATCGTGCCACAGATAGGACGACATCGTTCTCTCCACAGACCGCGTGAAAAAGGCTTAATCATATTTCCAGCCAGCCAGAGTCCTTCCTTTTTCGCGTTCATCTTTTCCATTAACTAATAAGCTCGCGTGGCCAACGGCCGCGGTGAAAGAAGTACCAGGGAGCATTGAAAAATTTCAACAGTCACTGATTATCGAATTCTCGATGTGGTCGGGGCGAAGTCTTAATCCGAAATTGATGTCTGCTTGATGGCTGAGGAAAGATCCTTCCGGTACGGTGCTCCTCGACCTTGTATATAAGATGGACTAAAGGAGAAATTTTAATTTTTCGGAGGACAGCATTAGGGATATTGGACGACCATCTTTTACTTTCAAATGGTGATTATCATATGGCTGGATGACGCATATTATTTATACAATACTCTCGTGTATATATTTATGTACATGGTCGGTAGTTTATTTATGAAAAGAGTGCCGGAAATGCCCAAAGGAGCATCTTCGCAGGTTGCAATCTGTGGATATGCATCGCATGCACACGCGAATCTCTGAGGTGGTCCACATCAAAGCGTATCAGCTCTGAGAGGGTGCAAATTCGAGTGCAAAGAGAATTTAGGATTGTGATTATTTTCGACAAATTACTGAGGCTACTATATTGAAGTCCAGAAAATTTCGTTTAAGCAAATCTAATTCGAATTACATCGAAGGGATAACCTCCCCCTCCCCCAAAGGAGAAAAATTACAACGAAGTTTTTTGAAGCTACGATTAAACAAAATGTATTACCAGCTCCTAGTCAGCTCCTCTTGAAGGAACCACAAACTCCGGACCGCGTTGTGGCACATCGAGTCGCAACCGAGAAGAATTCAGAAGCTAACAATTATTCACATTTTCCAGACGATTCCATGGTTTTCATAAAATCAAATCTGTCTGCCGCAGACGGTGCAAGGAGCGATGGAACCACGTGAAAGTCCACAAGCAAGGACAAGAGAAAAGGAGACAGAGAGAGAAAGAGAGAGACAGAGAGAGGGAGAGAGAAAGTACGAGAAGGTAAGGTGAGCGAGATTCCACCTCCTTCTTAAGCCTCCTCCTCAGCAGGTTGTGCAAGATGCGAAAGTTTCTTCCGAGAGGAAAGTTTTGAATATTCAATACTCGCCGCGGTAGCACGAGCGTACCGGCGCCGTTCGCCCGTCGGGGGTGGTCCGATAGAAGGCAGAAGGAGGTGGAGAGACAGACGGTCGCGGGTACACGAAGGAATTTCATTTTTCCTATTTTCTACCCGCGTGCCGCGATTCGTTGAGGGCGGTGGGTGCAGCCTACCGAATCAAGGGTCGAGAGGGGAAGAAAGAAGGAAGGAAAAGACCCGGTAGGACGAAGAGAATTTCCTATTCGCGATGCGGCTTGGTTCCAACCCCCGATACCCTTCCTCACCTCTCTGGCGACCTTCCTCCCGAGTTCTCCCACGAGACGCGCCGAGCGGCCCTTCTAGAGGGTTAGATGTTTTCGATGAATCGATTCGAGGGTACTTCCGCTATGCAAACTCCCTTCCCACCTGGGGAACGCTTCGTCTGTTGCACACCATCGCTACACCAATCCTCTTTCTCTCTCTCACTCTCTTTACGTTGGCCAAGCCCGTTGACTCGACTTCAGCCTGGCGACGAATCAACGTAGTTAAGGCTGCACCCTTGCGACCTTCGTCGCGTTACTTTGGCGGCGAAGTAAGCGGAGTACCGCGGTCCCTCGGACGACGAACTTTCAGTAACGAGGTTGCTCGCAAATTGCTACCAACCATTCCCCTGGCGTGTGATCTCCGGCTGCGATGCTTCTCAGCGAAGGCACCATGCAGCGCAATAAGAAATTTGATACCCCCGATCGTAAAATTGTTCGTGGAAAAGAGTAGAAAGGTTTGAACACGAATATGGCCGGGCAACAAGCTTGAATTTTTAGAATGTAGAGTAGAGAGTTGGCAAAAATCTTCGTTAACAGTTAGACATGAATAATTTATGATCGTGCGTATCATGGTAATCTACTACATAGTCTCTTATGCTAAGACAAAATTATTCTATACACTGAATCCACATCTTCAGAAGATGGCACAGAAACATAATAATAATATAGCTTTCGTCAGTTTCAAAATGATAGACAGAATATTTCATGTAAAGAAGGCGGAAATCGTATTACGAGTCTCACGGGTAAATCATTTCGTGTAAACTAACGAAATTATTCCACAGGAATATCTGCTCGAGGAAGAGATCAGTCTCACTGAAACGATGTCTCATTGCAGTGAAAATTGAAAAATCGATCGGCACAGAATATCATTACACTCTGTACATCATTTGCGATACGAAGGAGAACAGTGTGTTTGCACGGATTAACTTTGATCTAACCGTGTAGTGGGCCAGCTACTGTAATGTCACACCCCAATGGTTTTCCTCGAGTTCGCGAGGAGAAACACAGAGGGTTAACTTCGGTTTGAATTAATAAACGAGGCTTTGCTTCTAATACCAGGCTTAACTCAGTTTAGTTTGTCGATCGGGGCCGTGTAGCGCCAAACTGTAATCGGATTTTGCAGATTGTGCCCAATACGATACACCGTGCATTAGTTCGTCGCGACATATTTGTGCGCCTTCGTGAATCAATCAACGATCTCTTTCATAAGTGAAACCAATGCTTGCGACCCGTCAATTATCCCCGATAATCGAATTAATCGTACCTGTTACAGAGTAATACGACTGTCATTGCGTTTTTCTTTTCCGCTTGACTTCTAGGAAATCTTTTAATCTTTATAGGAACAAGAGAAATTTCTCATTTCTGTTTAAGTAAAATTTATGAAAGAGAGATTTTGTAGACTTATTCAAGCGAAGTTGTTATGTTCTATTACTATAAGCTTCAATTTCGAAATGTTTGAAGTGATCGTGTTTACATCAATTGACCTAATTTCAAATGTATATCCATAGATTGCACTATGCTTATTGATTCTGCATAACTCTCTGAACCAATTTAAGTGCCAGTCGCTGATATTAATTACAGTATGCACTGAATCGTATAAAGTTTATGGACTTTCAAGGACTATTCATCACATGATAGAAAAATGTTTGTTAAAACAGAATAAGAAGGATATAAATGAGATTAAATACTTCTAAAAATATAAATATCTGAATCTCGAGAAATTTAACATTGACAAGATATCTCAGAATGAAACAATCCTTTTACAGTTTCTGAAAATTGTTACATTTACAGCATATCTTTGTTAATACTCGTTCATGGTAGAAACTAAGACGTTGCCTCCCTCTTAACAATTCCTAACACCTCATTGAATAATACTCTGGGAAAGTTTCGGCCAGCGTCCATGGTCTACTACGATTTCCTCGCGGTTTTGAAGAACCAGTCGAAGGGGGAAAGTTTGCAAGCCTTCCGAGGCGGTCGATTGCATTTAGGGAACAATGCGGAAGGCGGAATTTGCCGGAGGATTGTGACTGCAGGGGCAGCCCTTTGGAATAACTGATTAAGATCGGAACGACGGAACTTTACATTTCAAGGATACACCGACGCGATATCGTTTCCTACATTGTGAGATCACGCACTTATCTCCGTCGTTACCACAACAGTTGTATCGTCAGAGGGGCGATTTACCGATTCAATTGTCCAACTTCGGTACCGCTGCGAGATCTGTGCGTTGATAACAATTTTTGTAGCAAAATAGTTCGTTAAAATGGGAGATTTTGCAATTTTTATATTGTTGGTCGCATTCGTTGATGTTTTCGTTAAAGAGATCTTTGGTTTAAACAGTAATGTCTGTCTTAACAATTCAATCACTGTTTTTTGTTTTTCTGAATTTCTCTGTAAAAATGCGCAAAAGCACAATGACTTCAAATGAAATAATTGTACAAAAATGCGATAAATTGACGATGAAGTGTTGGTTCTCCGAATAAGGAGATTAGAATGATAATTTATAGGCTTTGCGTCTTTATTTTCAAGGAATATAAGATGGCTTAGAATTATTTGCGTTTCAATGTCTTGGATTTGCACTCGGAATACGACAATTAAAAGCAAACGCCTTTTTTTCCATTAATGATTAGCTCCATCGGGAGAAACAGAGGAAAGTGTGGAATGAGAAAGACGATTGGGGATACAGGTACCGAGGTTTCGCGAGGGAGACCGTTAGGGATTGTTTCTGAAGCTTATCGTGGTCGCGCAGCAAGAGCGGGAAAGCAAGGAGGATTCGAGCCATTCAATTGTCGCGATAACGTCGGGATCCGAGTGAAGGCGCATCAGACTCGACCGGAAACGACCTCGTCGAATAGCTTCCTGCCCGTTTAGTCTTCCCTCCGTCGACCATTCGTCGACTCTGCCTTCCCAGTTTGCGCTACTGCCAAACTTTCGGTCTGAAACGACAATTCGTCGGGTAAGAACGATGAAAACTCTACGCGAATAGCTCAGTCCACGACTCTCGTATTTCTTCTTCGTGATATTTTGCTTCAATTTAGATTCAAAGTTCAAATCTTTAATTTTTTCAAAGATTCATCTGAGAGATATCTTTTGTTTCTTTTGGCCTAATGATTTTTATGAACAGAGCAAATGAAACACAATGTAACTAAAAATTTTTAATAACGAGCAGACTTCGCAATTTAATTACAAAATGATAAAATGTGGAATTTAAATATAACAGAATTGAGAAATTTTTTAATTCATCGGTACCTAACAAAAACGTCCTTCTACAAAGTGCTTGTTTAATTTCCTTGTTATCTAAGACATCCTTCTACAATAGCAACAATTACATATTCCAGCAATAAGAGGCCGCTACAGGTGCTGGGAATGAATCGAAGAAACAGCGAAATCGTTAAACGCGCGAAGACGACGACACAACGTTACAATCTTGCGCAACACTGTGCAACCCACCCTCCAAAACTTTTGACACGTAGCGATCATCCCTAGATCAAAGACCTCGGTTAATGACCGGATAAATTAAACACTGCAGATAAGACACAACGTTCACGTGGAGTATAGAATCTTGCACAAGAAGCAGGAAAATCCAAGCAGGCAAAGGGGAGAACTGTAGGGCATCGATTTCCGTTTTGGCCCAATAACTCTGCTTCCATTTTCACTGTTACCAAGTTCCGCTCCGAAAGGACAGAGACTCGATCCCCGTTCCTCCCACTGTCCATCCCTCTGTAGCGCGTCATGTGTCCGTGACAATGGCATCTCGCGCTGCTTCATACATAAATGCGACGTAACAATAAACAGAGAGAGGCCAGGGGATGAGAACGAAGCGAGTGTGGGTGCGGGCAACGGGGTAGGGGCAAGGAGAAACGCTTCAAAGGCCGTCATAGCCGGAGGATCAGAAACCGATATGAGATTTGGCTATGTATGAATGATGTATCCCGCGACCACCGCTACTTGCAATCTCTACCGCCCTCTCGCTCGGCTATGCGACCACGGAGAAAGGGATAAAGGGAGACAGAGAGGCGGGAATGTGTTCTCTGTTTGTCCACGGATATGTACCGGTATATTGCATATACGTATATCCCAGTTTAGCGACGAGAAAGGCGTCCGGGATAGGGACGCGAAACCCAACCCCGGGTTACTCGCCCTCTATACCGATAGGGTAATTGCTTTCAATGGGACAACGGCCGAGATATTTTTGCCTCGCCGATTCGATTCGTGATGGCCGATTGTTTTCGCGAACGAGGCTTCGAGGATTTTTAGCATCGACGTAGTGTGCTAATTGCAAGTGCAAATGTTTGTAGCAGATAGGCTCGCGTGTTTGCACTCGACGATGAGCTTTGGCCATCAATAGAACGAGGTGTTAAGAACGCTTTTCTGGAAAAAAAAATTCGAATGACGTCAACCGCACTTTTAGATATTCATTCCGTTCTACGTCATACGAAAGACTCGATGGAAAAATGACAGGTGGGATAAAATGTACAATTGGCCAGATACCGTGGACGTAATAAAATTTCTATAGAGAAATCTTCATGTATTTAGATATACAGTAATACGTGAGGTGGTAGGACGTGAAGCATGCCAAAGAAATACTCCGCGGATTAATTTATTATAATATTAATATTAATGACACGAGGAAGACCTGACAGACTTACTAGCGCGTGTTACCTGGACCGTACTCGGACTGTTCCTCTCGTACTCACCGTCGACTCGATTTGACTGATCACTTGCAACTCTCTCTCTCTCTCTCTCTCTCTCTCTCTCTCTCTCTCTCTCTCTCTCTCTCTGTCTGTCTCAAGCTTTCCTCGTTTCCTCTTATATAGAGGGCTGAGGTCCCCGAAAGAGGAAGTTTTTTTCCGGGATAGGAGAACAGTTTATTCTTGCCGAAGGCCCAAGTCTTTTTCGTAAGTCCCAGGGTTTATTCTTTCACGACATCCTGGCCAGGGCTTCTTTTTTTACAACGTCCTGGCCTCGGACGTCGTTTCGCAGACGATGTAACCAACACATATGCTTAAAGCCTGGAACTTTCTTTATGGTCATGGGCTGCTACACGTATGAATTATATCCATTTGTTCAATTTGTTCTCTAGAGTATCAGATGTTATGTACCATTCTGAAAAATATGTACATCAGTTTCCTACTGAAATCCTCGTGAAATTCTACCGTGTATCCATTTAAAAACTTTGTAATTTCAGTATTGTAAATTTTAATATTATAAATTTGATATTCTACGGATCTGAGCTTTCCATAACAGGAATCGGGGCAATAATCGTAACACGAATTTCTCTGGCGTCGTCCAATTTCAGCGAAAGATACGGACGATTATCAGCACGCCTGGGAAGGCAGACGCGTGCGAATCTGAGACGGTAACCTTGAGGGGCGGAACGATGCAGATGTCGGAAGCAAGTGCAGTGTAATAGTTTATGAGAGAGGGCGTAATCACGGTAATGCTTAGACGAAGATCCAGACTCCTTTACGTTTTTCCATTTCTCCGTACGCTCGGCCCTTCTTTTTCCTTCTTTCACAGTAATTCCGTTTTATTTCGCATCTGCGGGGAGATAATCGGCCGTGAAAGAAAAGAGAGACAAAATTAGAAGGCGGATCCAGCCACGAAGAAAGAATTGTTCAATGTTTTATAATACTTTTTAGATCGTACGATCGACGATGGTTAACGCATTTATGAAAATTCAAAATGGAAAAAGGGCAAAGTCGTAGCCAAGATCGATTTTACCGATACAACGATGCGATAGTTTCATCGAACTGTCTTTTGGCCCGATTTGTCTCTTTTTCCCCCAGCGAACTTCTGCACAATTTTATTGCGCGCGCTTTATATTGCTATGAATCATCGTTACACAATCGGGAATTCGTGTTTCGCTTTGTGCAACTTCAACGATAAATCATCGGAAGAACGGGCCGCTGTTTTTCGTGCTATTTTCGCGACGTATGATGCTCGTTCCTTGATTTTCTCTTTTTTCTTTGTTCTGCATTGGTGAGAAAGTCTGGCAAATCCAGAAAGAAAAATCCAAAATGAGCACTGTCTCTTGCAATCCTATTCCAACGGGGTACTCAAATTAATGCACATAATGGAGAAAAACTCATAAAATAAAATCAATGCTACTGGAAAATTTGAAACACCGTAAAAAAGGAAGTCTCCCTTCGGCTTGAGAATTTAAATCAACTTTTCGTCCCAATTTCATTTACTTAAACACAAACGTTCAAGCCTCTACGAGTAACATAAACGGCACGTTTCACCCCAAATTTTCCCGGGTTTCTCCCTTTTCTATCCGGGGCAAGCTTACATGCTGGGGATGAACGTAACTCGTTCATCAGATTAGACCATCGTAAACTCTCGCAGGTGACGAGAAAGCGTAGGGTGTGTGGCACTCAAGGCTGTTGAACGAAGCGAAGGTAAGAGGTTGATGGCACGCAGGAACCGAGTCGAGTGCCGTAAGGACTGCAGCCTCCTTTCATGTAAGGTAATTAACTACCGAGAACCGTTGACAAACACCTAACCCTCTCGCGTACAGCCCTCGCCTCGTAGCCGCCTCCTTTCCTCCAACCGGTCGTCCACGCCTTCCATCCTTCTATTTATCTTTCAAGCGTCCGACCTCTTATTCCCCTCGGTTTTACGCGATTTAAACTTTAAGCAGAAACAGTTCCGGTCGAAGGGAGTGTAACGTTAGAAATTTAACAAAAGAGTGGAGGAAGGTTTGCTTCTGGAGTACGACACACAGGATATTTTCTAGAAAAGAATGCGCCTACGAAATTTTCTTCGAATTCTTTGTCACGTAAAGTTGCAGGATTCTAATATCCGTTTGTGAACTGTGTCCGACGTGTTTTCTTGAAATACCATGATATTTTTAGACAATTATATGGAAAACTTCCAACACTTTTAATTTATAATTTTACAAAAAAGAAAAACTTGGACAAGGAAAAATGTGTGAACGAAGCAATTTCAACAAAACCACAGCTATTATAGTCGTCGGTTTACTGAAACGATGTTGCAGCGGCGACAATATTTCCCGCGTTAACTTTGTCGGTGTTCGCGAAACGATAAAGGCTCTGGAGGGTACTTAGCGCGAATCAACAATTTTGCAGCGCATTTGTTTACGCGACCCGGGCAGGCCTCTCCCTCGTAATATCAGGGATTCCGCGTGGACGTCAAATAAAAGCTTCGCCCATGAATTATTTTGCCGGCTAATTTCCCCGGTGGCGCATCGCTTGGACGCTGGCCTGAGGGACGCACCGGCTGTTTGAACACGTCGCCGTCAAACTGACTTTATCAGAGTTAGGCTTGACAATCGCTATATAAAACTGTTAATCATGATTAAAGTTATAATGCCGCGTTCGACTGCGAGCCGCTGGGCAAACGAGAGCGCTGCCGGAAACCCGTCGAATCGTCACACGGTACACCTGCTATTACCGAAAAAGAACAGTAGCTATTTACGTTTGTCGTTACGATTGGCGACATGATTTTAAAAATCGGACTGCGATCACTTGGATGACCGTATTAATACTCGTTCTAAAAGTTCTGACAATTTTAAACTTTAATAATTTGAAGCTTGTCTACCAATGACATGCCTCAATGATATCTATATGGCCTTGAAATTATTTTGACAGCGATAATGACACAAACTGATACCTCAAATAGCCTTCGAATATAAATAATCTGTTATTGATGTTAAACATCCAATTTCCTTTAATAGTTTGCTTAAGTTAAATGTTTAACTTTTTAGACAAAAATGACGGAGCGTTTAACATTTTGCAAGACTACAAAAAATTTCGTTCTGGCGTTCAAAAGAAGTTTAAATATTTACGTTCTGTGTACCGTTTAAGCATACTTACATCTAAAAATGAGGTAAGTATGTACCATGGTTTGACTAGCTATGATGATGCTTATGGCTATTCAATTGACTACGCGTAGTTTAAGATTTTAGCTATATAAGGCCGAGAGTCAACAGGCAATGTTTGTTCTTCTAATTCGACTATCGACTCGTCCTCGTGTGGAATACGTTCGATCAACAAAATTGTTTAAGTAACCTTCGCTTTGTCGTGTAGCGATACGCTGATGATTTACTGCTCTCCGTTACTAATACATGAACGACAAGGTGCAATTTTAGCATTTTGCTAAATTGGATAATAGAATATAAACTGCAGGCTGCTTCTCGAAACTTGTCAATCTTATTTCCACAAATATTGTACAAAAGCTACGATATAAAACAGATAGTACAAAATATTCTAATTTAGGTAGTACAGAAAAGTTTATACAAATATTCGAGAGTAATTATTTACAGATTGTCTTATGGCGCATCTAATACTGCTTTAGAACTGCAGTATATTGCATTTAATTAGAAAATAGATCGTGTGTATTAAAAAGAGGAAACATTGAACCTTAAACAAAGGACTTAAACGTATGTTACTTCCAGAAATACGCATAAATATCGCACTTATTAGCCGGTGAATTGAACGATGAAAGTATGCACAACAGATGACGCACGAGTTACAGGACTGGAATTTTTTTCTTTGCGCGACAATCACGCTCTAATTACACCTGCAATGCGACGAAGAATTACACTGTGATAATGCTAACTCTAGATTCAGTCTAAATCGAGAATACGTCGCACTAGATCGTTGTACGTTTTATCATCATCTTCCAAGAATCCTTGGCTAGCCACGCCAAAGATGTTTGTCCATAATAAACCGCACTAGTAACGACAAGACCATGAGGAAAATGATCACCGCTCCACCGACCAAAATGGCGCCGTATTCTGAAAAATAATAGTCATTGTGTTTCGTATCCGAATAGATTGCGATAAAAGCACAGTAGAACATATTCTGTGGCATTTTGATTACTCGAATCTTTCAGCGAGAATACAAAAACGAAAAAATTTAAATTTCAAATCATCATATTGCAACTTTTATTCCTTATTTTCATTTTTACTCCTGGTAAAAATGACATTTGTATGCCGACGAGTATAAAAAACAAATTTAATTTTACGTTGGAACAGGGAGGTAACGACGAAGTGAAACGACCGTGCTTTTCTGCAAAAGCAAAAAGAGGAAAAAAAAAATATCAGAAAATGGAGGTGATGTCACTACAAAGGCAGACCGCGTGCATTTTGCCGTGTTACATTCAGTGATTACAATAAAAAATTGATGGTAATGAATCTTCAGCAGGTCGAATTATGCATGCTGGAAACCGAGCACCATTAAAGATCTCGTTACACGCGACATGCGTGCTCCAAACGATGGAAAATTTCACGGCAAAGAGTCGCGTTCTCCCCGCCCCCTTCCTCCTCCTCACTTTGCATTCAAACGAATTTATTCCCCGTCGCAGCGTGACAATTCCAAGTACGAAACACTGAACATACAATTACGAATCACAAGACAAATAGGGCTGCGATTTTCAATGCAATTAAAAATAATTATCGCACTTCTGAATCATACGTTTAGGCGGCGTTATGACCACTTTGTAAACAAAATCTCTCACGCTATTTAACATGCGTTGATAAGCAGCAGAAATTAAAATAAAAATTTATTCTACTAAAACCGTGTAATAACGAATTGGGATAAGGTACAAGGACAAAAAAAAAAACATTAATCTCAGATTTGAAAAGAAGCGAATACATAAATACATAAATCTCCCATAAAAAGTGACTGGAACACACAATTGCTAATAAAAATACTTACTCCGCGTCCTTCCACCTGTATCCTTGATTATGGAGATGTTATCCGTGGAACTTTCTCTCGCGAACAAAGATCTGCGAGAGCCGAACATGAACAGCCTGCAAGGCATTGATGGCACCGAGATTGACGCGTGTTGACCGTCGGTTCTCCTGGGATGGGAATCGAAACCTGGCGACGTCAGGCCTGGTTGGAAGCCAGCCAACGGAGTCGCGTCCGTCCTGCAGGATGTTGCATTGCACGCGGAATACCGATTTCCTGAAAAGTTGTACGGCCAACCGACGTGATTCGGTGGAACAATCGCGCTGTAAGGCGGAGGATCGTCATCGTTTCTCTCAACGTCTTCGACGGTGATCGTTGTCTGCGTAGTGGGTCCGTTTGTTGAAGTCCTGGAGGTGGTGGTTGCGTTGGCAAGCTCTGGCGGATCGTCCTGGAGCAACTTCGACGATGGCAACATGATTCGATGTATTCTTGATAGAGAGATTCTTTTAAAGATTCGTTGAAGTTAAAAAATGTATGCGTTCATTGGCGATCTGAAAGGAAATGGAAAAATATATTTTTAGGACTATTACGTAATATCGCTTTAACTGAAACGCAATTCTTACTAGTGTTCCAGTGTATCGTGACAAATGATCATGCACGCTGCTAAAATTATGTATCTAAATGACGGCTGGCGTTAGTAATGCAAGTATTAATGCCTTGAATAAAGTCTGAAAATACTGCACCGATGTTTGAGACTATACTTGTCTAAAGCTATGCCAGCATTATCATTAAATAAGAGCTCGACGATAATTTATTACCGCGTAATAATTCGCGTTTACGCTTGCAAATAGGTTACAACTAAAGAAAATGTTAATACAGAAACTACGTTATCGCCACATGTCACGGAGAGACAAAAATATTTTTAATATCTCAACGTCCACAACATTATTTTCATACCAGGATTTTATATTTATTCGTGTCAAGCAAACTTCAAAATACCGAGAGAATTCCTTTTGCGACGATCTTTTACCCTAATCTTTCCTTTTGCTCTGATTCGATCGTGATTCACAAACAGGTTTTAATTATTGATCACATAGCGGTAATCCTTGAAACGACCTACTGCTTTCCTCGCGTTCGGACACTGGATTGGATGAATGATCGACCTCTATATCAACGTGTGTGATTTACGAAGCGAAGACGAAAAGGAATGAATTCGGATTAGCTCAAAACTTCGCAACCGAAGAAAATAGAATTCCGATCTGTTCAGAAGGGAAACTAGAGCCCAATATAATATGCTGACATGGAAAAAATAAGAAGAATTTTCACTATCAGTCGAGAAACGAGTTCCAGATGTAACGAGACGTTTATATTCCTGAGAGAACGATTCGAAGATTTCGTAGTAGCTCTTTCATTCTGTAGTTTGCGTAATTCGTTTCTACGGTCTACTTTAGCGGTTTCAATGTCAAGGATAAGTTGAATAACCCCGAAAGTATGGGCGAGCAAACAGCGAAGCCAACTGCTTTTCTCTCCGAAGGACAGTCGTTGGTTCGATGAGTCAATGGGGATTCAGAATGTGTTTCTTTTGGATATAAAATGCCTGAAGCTACTTGTTAATTTGAAACGTAATAAAAGTGAAAGTAATTTTATCGATAATTACAAGATAAAGCGTGATGGGAACAAAATTGATCTTTAATTATTCCGATATAATTTTTAATCTAATACGAGTAAACGTTGAAATTGATCTAAAAATATTTATGTAACTGAAAACATACCGTATCAGATTAACAAACATTGTTGACTTCAAAATTAATGAAACATCTATGTACAATTCCGCGTACTCAAATTTCGCTAAATTTGCACTCCAAACACGTAGATGCTCTCGAACAAGTAGCGATCCAAAACGAACGTGGTACTTTCTCTAATTAATACACGAATCAAATACACTTTTCACAAATATCGACAAACTACAACCACTGTCTTCCATTTCAAAGAAACATAACTCTGATCAAAACCATATCAATAACGTATCTACCACCACAAACAATTTCCAACTTAAAGAAACTGGATCATGGCCTACCTTTCACACTGCACTTGTTCCGAAGTAAAAACCACAAACGTCGTCTCAGTCACAAATTCACGATCCGACGAACATCAGGACGTGTCCAGCAACTTGTCAGCGGTCCTCACTGTACCACTACCGCAGCACGTCTGCCCACAACAGTCGACAAAATCAACCGACTACAACGGATGCTCGCGATTTGTACATTTCGCAATGGCCGAGTGTAGACGACACGATCAACAGGTAGCAATCGCAAGACCGCGATACTTTAGACCGGAAACTGTCTTATTGACCGTACGAAAGTGCACGAATACTCGAGAACTCGTTAGATACACTAGGCGTGAGATGTTCCTTGGATCCTTAATCACATAGAACCGACGAGGGAAGCGTGCAAGCGCCTTTTTCAATGTCGTTTGAGACATTTCTTCATACTCAACGAGCGGACAATTGTCGAAGATCCTGGTAATATTCCTTGTTTGTTACCCGAGTCACGATGGACGATATTTTTTAATTTTATAGCATCGACGATGATACACGTTGCGAGTAACTGCAGATTCGTAGACATGGGAACAAGAGACGAAGATTCTAGTATTGCTTTGTAACTCAGGTCGTCGTCTATGATACCTTTATGATTTTATAGCGACCAGAAGAATAGCTGGCGTCAGGTGCGAATAGCTGCAGGTCCAAAGACACGCGAACAATCGACAAAGATCCCAATAATATTCTTCGTTCACGAACCGAGTCGCGATCAACACTCTTATAGTTTTTTAACACCTTGAAGAATGATTTGCGTTGGATGTAGATAGTTGCAGGTTCGAAGACACACGAGCGTCCAGTGACGATGATATCGGAGTGGCGGTTGTTTGACGACAGACCATCGGACCAATCGCGCACTCTACCACGGCCAATCCTGCGTCCATCGTTGCCCACCTCCGAGTCTATCCTACGGGAATGTCGAGGACGATGCCGCTGATCAAGGTCACAGCTACATCGTCTTTCGTGGTGGTCGTCGACTAACTGTAGAATGAATGTGGCTAAAGGAGACCGATTTGTGTTTAGCTATCTTTCGAATAGCTTGCGACAAAAATGGGAGTGGTGCCGGCAGAAGAGGTATGGTGAGGTCATGAGATTGGTCAGAGTTTAGAGAGTTGTAACAGGAATTTGAGTAGGTAGATACATAAATTGAAAGAAATACAGTAGGTGGATACGATTTCAAATAAAATATCTTCTTCTTCTTCTTGTTCTTCTTCTTTTGCAGTATCCATATTTTAAAAAATTCACCTAGCGAAAACCTATTTTATAGAAAAATATTAGCGGATTGATTTATAGTTTGTAATTCGTTAAAGATTAAGAAGAAAGATTTGAATGATTAACAATTCGACTTCTAAAGGTGATCAGGTAATAAAGATCGAATGTTCCGAAAACTTTCCCCGCGTCAGTTTTTGCCATTTACTCAAAGTCACGGGGCAAAGTACAAGATACCTGTTTCTGTTAAATGATTTGCAAATTACGTGTCATTGCAACAGAACAACTCGTTTCTGTCTTAAACCTCGATTTTATTTTAAATTTTAAACGTCTCGTTAGAGAGAGGTAAACTTCATGTGGATTAAGAGAAAGCGAACGTAGTTTTGTCGAGTGAAGCATATTTTTATTTATTTACATTGCGCCTCGTCAATGATTGGCTTGTTACACGGTGTTACGGGTTACACTGCTTTCGCTGTGACAGCAGTTAGGAAATCTCGAATTATGTAACTACGGCGATACGTCAACATGATCGAATACGATTAGACACGTATCAATTTATGGATGTCGCTGCAAAATAGTCTGCAGCTAATTTTACACGTACTCGTACGATTTGACACATCGGAAGAAAAACGCTCGTGGTGTAACGCAGAGATTTGCACGTATCATCTAATAATGTAAGAAAACATCAAGATCGTTGTGATAATTTTGCGACCTATAACTTGTATCCTTTATCTTAATAACGACTCAGATTATTTTTGTCAAGAGCACTTGCATGTTTTCCTGTGATCTCAATATTTCTGATATAAAAAAATCACGATTTGAATCCATAAATATTAATGACTGTAATAAGCGAGTGACAACAAAATAAAATGTGTATCGTAAACAGCGACTAATTACATTACGTGATCAAGTTAAGGTCAGGTTTTTTTTCCTCTCTTCTTTATCTATCTTTCCATATTCTCTGTTCCATACGCTAAACTGAAGATACACTCTTGAGAACAGATTCTCACCTAGAATCCAGCATACCTACTTATACCACTCCAGGACAGATTGTTCCTCCTATGCTTTGCGAGCAAAGATCCCAGCTTAAACTAACGCAACGTAATTACACAAGAATCTGTGAGCAACTGCGGCGAGACAACCTCTGAACAATCAACCAAAGGTTACGCAAACTTCATTCGTATTGCAATAAGACGCAGTACAAGTACATATTCACCTCATCACCAGCAAAACGCATCCGATTAAATGCGTTCAACGGTTCGCACGATGACGCTTTTTGCCGGCAAACCTCGTTCTCATTCATCGTACGGGCGATACTTGAGAAACAGTAGATACGTCTGCTAGGTTGTTTTAATTTTCAATGCAGTGAGAGCACATTTTCGTTGCGGACTCGATCGCACGAGTCGTGTTCCGCATACGTTCGCGCGAACGCCAAACCTCCGTGAACACGCACGCACACCTGTAGGCGTGAATTACGTGCTTGGCATACTTTCCAAGGTGTCAGTGAGAAAAGAGAGAAAGAAAGGAAAAATTCACCACAAAAACGTGCGAAAATGGACAACAGCACTAGCGTAGGTTGGTATAGTCGCCGCGAATCGTGATTTATGCGCACAAGTTAATTGCCAAATCGACAGAGCGATATGATGAAAGATCAAAGTTGATCGGAGTTCTATTGGTCTCGCGGTCGTTCGAGATTTCATAGAAAACAACGCGGAAGCGCAACCACCTTCCTGAATAAAACGGAATTTTTCTATAATAAGAAAAGCTTTATCACCAGGATCGTTTATTATCCACGCTTAATGTATCTCGACAAACAAGTTTGTTTTGCAACAGCAAAGCCATGTTAGATGGAATAAAGATATGTAATACATGATATTAAAGCATGTAAATGAGGAAATGAGAAAAACACTTGAAGTGAACGATGTGGGTTAATAATATCAATTTAATATCATGCGTGTAATTCCAATAGTACATTTAGATTATTCGCTTTCCTTTTTGCTTTCCTTTTTCCGTAACCTCGTTTGGATCTTCAAGTGGTAAATTATTGTATATTATTTGTTCGGTGATCTTTACAATATCATATAGAATTGATATAAGAATATTATTTATCGATAAGCTTGAACTGCTACTGTGTGATTGATTCTAATTTATTAGATGTATTAACAGCAAAATATTGTCGTTTATAATTTGTAATTTGTAACTTGCGAAATGTTGCTAACAGTGTTAATTCATTTCTCTGCGGAATGCAGCAAAACAACAGGAACCCACCGAATCCAACAAATATGATGAAAAATTGCACTTACCTTCTTTCGTTTCGATTTCAATAGGAATATCCACGAAGCACACAAACTTTGGTCCCGGGTACGAGCAGAAACGAAAGAGATATCATCGTTTCCGTATATCCAGGGGTAACGACCCTATAACGAGTCGCGGCGCGAAACGAAGCCGGCAAGTCGAACGTACGCGCGCTGTTATTGAAACTTGGATGGTGAAGGTGGTACGAGGCGATTTCTCGGTTGCACTGCGATCGCGCGATAGCCTGCACGCTCGTGTTACGTGAGAGGAGAAGGGAAAACGCATTCGCGAGATCGTCGGTCATAAAGGTAGGTTACTACTGGATCTACGGCGACTACGACACGACCGTTCGTTCGCGCGAGTAACACGCAGCTCCAACGTGTTATGTGCGCCAGAGATGCATTTCTTGCGTTCACATTCGAAAACACTGGCCACGCTTCTCTTCATCGTGCTGAGCAGTTACCTACTGAATCGTGGCCGAGTCGCGGAAGCTGTCGGAGCTTAAGGAATCCGGCAACGTGTTCGAACGTGTTATGCAAGAATTTTATGTAACACGTTACAAAATGATGCTGAAATCTTTCGAACGATCTCGTTCAGTCAACCGGCGAAAAACCTCGCCGTTACTCGAGGTTCGTGGTGTTTCGCGATAATCAGAGTGGCAAGAATTTTTGGTTCGGATTAAGGTGATTTTTGCTTCGGATACCAAGTTATGGAAATTCATTACAGACATAATGTGTATTCTATTGGTAAGTAACGTCGCCAAGCACTGACGCAAGCAAATTAATTGTTTGTAAATATATTCATTTTTATTCTATTATCTTGACCTCCTACGACCTGGATAGATATTCCGATCGTAACAGGTTATAATCGATGTTATTCATATTCTATTCATACTCTCGTACATATCGATATTGTTATTAAGAGAGAGAATTCTAGAAATAGCGCTAATACGACCAATAAGATAAATCATTTATTGCATTCACTTATGCATTCATATATTACCTTCGTAATAATTAATTATGTATTGTAACCATCTTGATAACGAGATCTTTCTTTAACTAAAAAAAATACAACATAGTGACATAGATTTTGCTAAATAATTGAAAAATCATATATTTATAGGCTGAAGAAAATCGATAATCTCCCCTCTCCTTGTATGACCTCGAGATAAGAACTAAAAATACCGACGAATCACTTCGCGAATTTCAGTCTCGTAGTCATGGACCCTGCAATGTCATCGAAGCGACACCTAATCAAACCTATTCGACACCTAAATCACGTCTAGCGGGAACGACCTACACGTTTCCTCCGAAACCCAGGCAATTCGAGCTGCCAGTTAGGTCTGGAGTCCGCGATAACGTTGCCGTCGTCGTTGCAAAAGCGAGTCAGTCGGTCCCAGTTGCCAGAAAGTCCCGTTAGAGGAATCTCTGCCGGGAACGTTGGGGATCGTCTTTGTGCCAGTGGAAATCGTAAGATTGGTATCGCGTTCCTCCCTCTGATATTGCGTCTCACCGGTGGCGTCGTCGTCGACATTGTCGTCTTTTATTTCAAGGGAAATTAACGACGACCGGGCGAGTAATTGTCGGCTGTTAAGCTGCCGCGGAACGTAATTACGCGAGGACAAAGCGACGTAGCAGGAGTAAATACGGAAACGCGGTAGCGAGGAAAACGAATTTGTCACGGCGGTTTTCGGGGAGGGTGGTACGAATGGGGTAGAGGCGGCGAAAACTTCTTCTGCCGCTTTCATCGGACCTAGCGAGTTTTCCAAAGTTCCCCGGTCGGTTCTGTCGGTGATAGGCGTGCGATAACGAGCACAATGGACGTTGCATAATTTTAATTGGACGCTTTGTCCGACCCCTGTCTCCTTTACCCGCCTGGTAACGGGATTACGTGTCAAGAATGATTTTAGCCGAACGCCCGTCGCATCCTTCTCGGACGGTTCGATTTTATAATGAGTTCGATCGTGGTCGGTCCCCTTTTGTCCACAGCCAACGAGGAAATCCGGTGCATTCGAAGAATTTCATTAGGAGTCGGGAGTCACTCTATGGAACTTTCCGACACCTCCCTATTTCAACTTCGGTTTGCTTTTCCTGATTGACAGCTATTAACTGATACTGTCTTGCCTGATACTTTATTCGTTCTTTCTTTGCGAAAAGGCTCGAAAAAGATATAGGAAATTATTTACACTAATGGGGGACAAAGTTAAGCGATTTTTCGGATAATCGACCTGGCAAAATTAAATTTATGAATGACATAAAACAATTGGAAATGAAACAATTTTCATGCATGGATTTATTAGTTCCATCGAGTAGTTTATTATAAAACATTAAACTTGGACACTTGAAACAGGAAGGACAAGTGTACACATTTTTACGCAATTTAATGATTCACACTGTGCTTGAAAAAAACTATCAATTTTTTATATCTTTTTGACCTTGTTCTCGTTTGTTTTTCAGTCTAAAAAAAAAACGCATTTATCCTTGACTCTGAAAAAAATATACTTTTCATCGTCCGATTCTTGTACTTGTTTGTTTGTTGACTCTAATAAAACTATACCCTTTTTCATTTCTGCGAGAATTTTTACTTAGCAGAATGAGATAATACGATTACAACAACAACTGATAAAGCGCGTTTCTATGGATTAAAATGTTCCACGTGGAGTACAGTATACGATAACGGTTCTACTTGGAATGTAACGTTACGCACAATACCGTTCATTGCGTAACAATGGCGATTCGAAACTACATCTTCCGCGCTTTCAACGCGTAATTTAATTCGTAATGTAACGTCTGGCTTTCACCGACGTCTGAAAGTACACGAAAAGATAATTCTTCCGCAAGACGGTATCTTAATGCCGCGAAACTCAGCCGTCAGATAATGCCTGTTATTAATTTGCAAGGACGGTAATGCGACTTCTGCGCTGAATAAGGTCGCACACCGCGCAACTAAAGACGTTGCTTAATTAAATTAGCAGTTACAGCTAACGTTAACGTAAGAGAATCTCTCCCTTTCCACTTGTTCCAAAAGCATCATCGAAACGTTGTGTCTCCTTCCTTGGTGTACAAATTTCTCTCTAACTATGACATCTTATATTTCAACTTAACATAATATATGCCTTTCTCCCTCGTATACTCGTATTTAGAAATATGAACGATTTCTCGACGCGTACAGTGCCTACAGTATCATTATTTAATTCCTTAATATCCAAATTTATTTCTAATTTACAAGGAATGTACAAAGAATAACGATCTATAACAAGGTATTTTTACATACAGTCAGCTACAATAAGTATTTGTTCACCTACTTAACTTTTTTAACACATTATGTTATCTTATTCAATTTTTTGTTGCTGTATGATAATTATGAATATGAAACAGTTGACAATATTACCTTCTTGTAACTTTTGTCGGTTTAATTGTAACCTTGTGCACATATGTATATGCCGTATGGATGTTCTATGTTCCTTGATGTACCTACATGCGAATCGAGTATGGTAAATGGACGAATATTTCTAGGACTGTGTATCCTACCATAAAATATACTTCACCTTCGATAATGTTAGTAGTCCAGTTAAATAAACAGTTAAGTGACTTACAGTTAAGTTAAGTTCGTTGACCCTGCCCACGAATATTACGTCTTGTATAAATTGGATGTTCCTATTCCTGTGCCCACACACGTCATAAGCGTAAGCGTTGTGAACTTAATCACTGCTCTTATTTATACGTATATTCCAAATTCATTAAAATATACGTATATTCCTAATTCATAAGACTATACATATTTTGTCTCAGAATAATACTCAACAATTGATAACGAAGTAATACCACCATTCAGCATCACAAAAGCACACTTAATCACGATCACTTAGCTCGGAACCAACAAATCGTAATCAACAAATCGATTTCCACCATACGTATGTCCGTATTAGCCACAAGTGTTTGCATTACAGGCATTAGAGGGAGGAAATGGACTACAGCGTTGCACAAACGTTAAGAAACACTCTGTGTACGTTGTAATTAAGCGGCGAGCAATTACTTCTTGTCCCTTGAATATGACGAAACGGATAGTGGCGCAAGGTATGTACATGGACCCGAAAGTCCCGGTGATCGCGCGATGCACTTATTTCGGGGGAATTAACGAGCGTGGGTTGGTGTTGGACGGAAGGGTCGAAGGGCGGAATGGAACGCCGAACGTGCGAGGGGAGGGGTCGTGCAATTTAATCGTCGTGAATTAAGCGCCAGGGGACGTAATTACGCGTAGAACAAAGCACTGACCCCGCGGTCCACGCGGCCAAGTAAATACGGAAATATAATGGTACAAATTTGTCGCGAGTGCACGGCACTGCATCCGTTATCGGCGACCATTGCGAGGGCCCGCTCCCACCGACTACAGGTGGGGGTCGCGAGTGCAATTTAAAAGTCCATTTGTTTCTGGATAACGTCAGGAGACGCCGACGCCAACGGTACACGCATTTCATCCGAAAAATATTGTACCTGAAAATGGTGTACTGGGGTAATACGTAATGGTTACGCACGGCTTTTGTGGACGATGAGTTAAAAATGGGTGGCAGAGGGGTGAAGAAGCGGCGGGATAAATTTACCGATAGCGAGACTGCCGTTTTGGCCAAGTATTTTTATAGAGATATGAATACGACACTACGTGATGGAGGGAATGATAGATAAGCATATTTACGTATATTTTGAAATATTCAGAAATTGCAAGGAAGTTTGTCGAAGATGGAAGATTGTCCCAGTCGCATATCTCACGATAATTCCGGAAACAGTTTAACGAAAAATTGATTAGCAATGAACGTACTAAAAATGAGAATGGCGATATTAGCAATTTCGTAAAAATACTACCGCGTGTAAATTCGACTTTGCATATCAATTTACGAGCATCCATAACTATCATGTAAATCACAACTATCAAGATTCGCCTCGCCCAATTATATTACTCGTTGATCGAAGAAACCTGTTTCTATGAAATACTTCTCATTCCTCCGCCGCAGTTTGCACCATTAAAGTTAATGCCCCTATACATCACAGGTCACGGCGTCGCGTGTTTGCGGTTTGTCGCAAACAGTCGATGATTAAGTTAACGACGCATTCATTCTGCGAAACGAAGGAACATTGTGACCCCCTCGTGCATGCGTCTGTGTCCTTGGAAAATTGTGTTAAACAGTTCGTTTCTCGTGCGCGTTTTGTGTCGCGTGTCTTTAGCAGTTTAACGATGATTCGCGCGATTAATTCTTCGCTTCGCATTCCCGAACTCCCGGAAGAGTTATTGATCGGCTGGATTATCATCGAGGTCGTTGACTCGCGCTGTCGCGCTCCCTACGCCTATGCATGTTACAAACTATGTGACAGTGAATTGTGAACAAAACTTAAATCATCGTCGTTCGAATTTCGCCTCGTATTTTTCAACTTCCCATTTCGACGACTGTCACCGATCGATTACAGACGGTTCGCAGCGTGTTTCGCGTACAAAGCGCAACGGTCGACGCCGGCTTGTGTGTTTTCAATGTTCACGGTCACGGCAGCGAACGTTTGCGCAATGGCATTCGAGAAATCGTGTCGAAAGGTAGAACGAAGTTTCAAACACATGACTTCAGTTATTCGAGACACGTTTGGTAAACGGTATTCCGTTTCGAAATGACTTCGATCCTAATACATCGTTGAAGAACGAGTATATGGATAAAATATGGGATTTACACGAATCGCGCTTTGACTAGCTAAAACCTGAATTACGGTATTTTTTAGATTTCGAATACAGTTTTTAGGACGATGATAGACACAAGCAATTATTTATTACAGCAAGAGACACATACAAAATATCGCCAATTACAGAACGTATCTCTTTTTTACATTGACAGTTCTTTAATATATACCTGTAAATTTTATTTTGAAGAAACAATGTAGATAAAACACGAACTGATGTATTATACTATATCTAACAGTATTAAACATTTCACGTCACGTCTATACAAAATACGATTCGTCTTATTTTCTGTTGATCATAAGATATACATATTTTATGAGCAAATTTAAAATTCCCGCAAGTATGTCGTAAGTTTGCATAGCGAAATACACGATGGGGGAAAGATAGAGGCCCGTACGAAACAAGGTTTAGTTAGCCAAGGACGTGCGTTAGGATTTGACAAAGGAGCCAGGAGGTTAGTGATATAATTTATTCCCAGTATAGATGCGTGCGTTCGTGAAGAACAAGAGACACGGTGGCGACGGTATTACGGCGAACGAGGATAAACGAGTGTCATAATTAAGAACGTTCCACGGAAAAGCTCATTTTCACGACACTTCGAGCCTCTCGTCGCTTTATCGTCGCTTCGTGTGTCGCTTCAAGTGAGGATATTGCGCGTGCACGTGTGCTACGCCATCGCATAGACGCGCTTACATACGCGTTTGCCATTTTACTCGCGAGCCTCCAGAAGCTGGCTTCGCTCCCGGAAATTGCACGGCGTGAATTTAGCGCTTTGCCCTTCGACAGCTTGACTGAGTACACTTTCCGCCGCGGCGTGTTAGACGACAGGTTCGCCGACGCGCGGCCGTCTGTTCGCTCGTGTGCGTCCCCGTACGTCGTATTTAGGTTATACGGGGTGTTCCACAAAGTAATCGAGCAACGAGAAACTCGTGGCGAAAGTAAGATGGCCATTAACGCTTTCGCGTTGAACCTCGTCTAACGAACACTCGAGTGCGCCCGTGGTGAAATTTGAACGCGCTGGTGCCACCGTTTAGTTTAAATGCTCGTAGTGTACGCTACTGGTGCAAGCATGCGCGCGTCGCGTTGCTTTTACGCGTCGAGTACCATTGAACGAGTTAAGGAAGTTAAAGTCGTTAAAGAAGCGCTGCTGCGAATGAATCTGCGAAAAATTGCCGAGAAATGCTTCCACGAGACCGTAACACGCGATTAGGGTACCATCAAATCTTTGGAATTTTTTGCTCGATCGTATTATAGTTTGATTAATAAAAGAGCGTAACCTTATCACGGGACGATCATGTTACAATCGTTAATTGTAAAATCGTATTATGTTAATATCGTTTCGATCTTTAGAATGTTGCCAAATTCTTGACTAAACGGCTAGTCGTATTAATTTAGCAATGGAATAAATCTTCGTTGAGGAAAGAATATACCAAGGAAAATGTTATTTACTTATTATCTTAATGTTATTCAGTTGTCAGGATGTTTGTCGTCCACGGTGTCAATAGATCGTATAAACTCAGATTGTTTTGTTTATCTTACATCTGCGGCTGTACAGTACGTTATGTTTAATGTATGAATGAGCCTAGAAAGCGATACGTTGAATACAAATGGTTCTCGTTAGAGTTGCGAACGATCGAAAGATTTTTGCGACGCTTTACACCTCGAGTCATGGATTAATTTGACTCGGATGACGAGCGGTTACTTTTCATTGTTAAACGATGAATAAACGATGAAACGTCAGATTTAATCGCTAATGATATTTAGTCAGGGAAGCTAAGTTACTATTTTCATTTATTTGCGCCTTAATGTTAATGATCGAGGACTGGAATAATTTAGTTTCTGGTTAAATATAGACGCGATAGACCAGGATAGAACTTGATGCGATTATGAATAATTACAAACTGAACAGTCTTCTATTATTAAAACTGTTCTTATCGAAGACTTCGTGACTAAGGCATAAAGCTATTGACAAGCTGGCTAACTAAATTTAGTAACATTTCCTTAGGTCCATCTTCTTCCCTTCCTTATAATGTTCAATTTTTACCACGTTTTGGTCATCAGAATATGAAACGTCTCGAAATACAAACGTGCCTCTGTTTGTATCGTTCGAAATTAACATAATTATAATTGTCAGGAACAAGAATACGCCTTGAAGGATTCGATCCATTGTATAGTTTACCGTATAAAGCATGCTTGTGTTCTTTGTAATATTAAAATCAGTTGACTAACCTTTCGATGTATTCGAACTAACACCTATCCAGAATC
This sequence comes from Bombus affinis, assembly GCF_024516045.1. Lineage (NCBI taxonomy): Eukaryota > Metazoa > Arthropoda > Insecta > Hymenoptera > Apidae > Bombus > Bombus affinis. Next base: position 7,677,728 of record NC_066344.1, on the reverse strand, counting down.
AACTCTATACAAAGTACAAGTATCTTTGTCTCTCGATGAAACTATGACACATTACACACATACGTCAAACCAAGGAACTGCAAGCTGAAGGATTTTCAACGAACAGCATCGTTAATTACAACCAATGACACTTAAGAAATGTCCACTTAAGAAATCATCTAGCAAACATCGACGTCAGATCAAACGCGGAAACGGTGGTAACTCGCACTAGCGTCGCCACTTTAACCAACCATCTCTCGCGATGATCAAGGATTTCGAGTGCGCTTCTGCGCCCGAATTTTCGCGGAATCGTGAACAAAAACGCGGTCCAGCCGACCAACCATCCAGCTAGTCTCGTTTTTTTTTCTTGTTCGCTGAAGCGAAGTTTGATTCGACCGCGATGACATCGTTGACACGACATCACACTAATCCTTTTTTTCCTGTCGCGTTTGCGGTGAGTCAGCGAGCGTCACACTTGGTGCACGCTGGAAAACCAAAAAAATGAGGCAAAAACCAGCAAGAGCATGGAAAAATAGGAACTGACGAGAAAACAAGGGAAACAGAGAAGCAAAAAAAAAGGGAGGTGGGGATAACCGTAAAACAAACCGCGTATACGAAATGATACAATGGTTCTCACGCGAGTATTCGAATCGTGGATTGTTCGCGACCAAGACGATGGCGCACAGTCGGTGTATAACGGAACGACAATTCGAATTTCCATCGTGTTCGTTGGGTAGCCGCGCATTTTTTACAGAAACGCGCCTCGTCGCCCAGTTGGCGCCGAAACCATTGATTAAAGTCCGGCGCCGACCCATTTTTCCCCGCTTCTCTGCCCCTTTCTCTCAGCCCCTATATATTTCTCTATCCTCGCTCCTCGGTTCCTCTCTTTTTCTATTTCGTTGGTTCTCGCTATATTTCGTCCTCGTCCATGCTCTTACCCCTTCCATTTTTGCTTCCGAGCACGGCGCGTACGCGCGAACTTTTTGGCACAGAGATGTGAGCGCGTTAGTACCGCCCCGATTGAGAATCACCGACACCACTTGGCTCCGACTGATCTATAAACCTGTGATGTCTCTGTGAAGCATCGCCAGCTAGTCTGCCTCGCGTGTTTCGGGTATATCACTTGTGATAAAGCATGTTCATGGACGATATTGCAGTCTTGATCTCTTTCCGCGATCGTTCATTGCTTGTTTTAAATGTCTAATGCTGCGTTGCCAGTGGAAGATTTTTCGAGAGCACGGGATATTACTAATATGTAATATGTACTTTCTCATGAAATCAATTAATCAACCAACGATGAAAAACTTAAAAAAGGTTCAAAACAATTATAAACGATAAACTAATTTTGGAGTTCCCAGAGATTCTTGGAATCTCAGACCCCTTTGGGTTCTGTATGACTTTCCTTTCCAAGAAATCCTTGGAATTCCTGAGGTCCTTGGAAGATTTAGTTCCTTGATGTCCTTGGCATTTTGGAAGCCTTGATGTTTTGAGGGCCTTGAGCTTTCCAAAATCTTCAAAACTTTCTCTCAAGGCTTGTGTCATCCCTCCAAAGATTTCGGAATCTTCTGAAATGTCTTATTCGCCTAAAATGTAAATTACATGTAATGCGTATTCTAGCGTATTACGCAGTCATCATTATATTTAATTGCTGTGTTCGTCACCATGTTGACCTCCATTACATATGTAGTAGGAAAGTAATAGAAAAAGTTCTACCAAGAATTGCGATATTTACATACATTTATGAAACGAGGCTATGAATTCGCAACAAGACTGTAAAGAGACCTTGACGCAGAAGATATTTCTTAATCCAGCCATTGCCAGAGTCGACATAAGTTAATGAAACTTATGTTTTAGCTACCACATAAACGTAACAGATCCACAAAGCGAAATTATAAGTTGCTATACATTTTTCTTACGCAAAAAAGGTTTTATATAAATTGTAGTTTCTCTTAATACCGTTTTAACTTGAAATATTAGAACAAGAATAAGGTACAATAGAACGATACATTTTCAGAATGGTATCGATTCTGAATTTGTACCGCTACATTTAACAAGCACCAGCGAGCCGAAGATACATTGCACAGTGATGTATGGCATGCTTGATAAACAGTCTATTGAAGTCGCTGTTTCTGAAAATACCTGTATTATTCAATACTTTTTTGCTATCTAACTGACCATAAGCGCCCTTCGATTCCTTTTCCATTTGCCTCTAACCCGTACAAACATTTCGGATGAATTTTAGAAAAATATTCTCTCACAGAAATTCTACATGTACAACGATGTTAACTTGGTTTAACGCATTTCAAGCTTCAGCAAGATTGTAAAACAGATAAAACACCGTCAGAGGAACGAAATCGTTTGGAATATTCGTATTGTTTCAATTCGAGTGAGCAGCGCGTGATCGAGTTATTTGATTTACTGCGCGTTTCCCAGATTCGTCGGAATTTGTCGTCGATTTGCGAGATCGCGCAGCCGAACTGATAAAGGCTTAAATCGTAGTGAACCGATAAGACCGTTACCGGCGTCGTTCAACGCATTATCATACGTGGCGTCGTTCGACGCATTATCATACGTTGCCTCGCGTTTATTGAACAAAATGACGATCGAGCTGAAATTGATTGCTATCGTCCGCGAGAAGCATTAATAAATGAAACCTATTAATATCTATACACGCGACGTTTGCCCGTATGGTATATTAATTTTATTTAATAACGGTCACGCTCGGAATTTTGAAACTTAAAAACGCGGGAAGAAGGCACGGATTGTAATAGAAATTTATTCTAGCAACAAAATGAAAATACGACACGTAAATGCGGTAATATAATATTATGGAAAATACGAGGCGTGTATTTACGTGATTTATTCGATAACGAAGTTCGAAATCGAAATTTATATTACGCCCGGGGTGTTCCGATTGCAATTGATTAACGTATCACGTGCATCGTGCACGCTATCCATTACAGCTTGCTCGCTGCTTGATACGACCACAATGACTGACCGTGAGCACCCGCCTATCGTTTAGCGGTGACGTCTCGCCAAATTACTACTCAACATGGTAACTCTTTCGAAGAATTCATTGGCCAAAATTCTACGTAACTAGAACACAGATCCTCTAATTTATAACGATAATTCACAATTCACTTCTCGAGTAAAAGGCGATATAAAGTCAGAGTATGAATAAAGATTAAAATGTAGCTATTAAGCCTAGAAATATTTTTGTAAAAGTATTTATAAGTCTATAGTATTTTCAAGGTTAATAAAACCCGTTGGAATAACCAATTTAATGCGTGCCATAACTACTGAAAGATAATTAAAAAATACGTCTACATCCTTTTTTCGCTTGTAGAAAAAATACAAGAATTTATCTTTATTGGTTCACTTCCGTCGTAAAAAGGAAAAAACAATAACTAATTAAATTGTCTGTATTTTTATTTTTACTTTCAATGATTGTAATTTTTATTCCCGCTTATTAATCGTCGAAAAGAATTTCGCGACTCCGCGCCAGTGGCGCGTTCGTCACGCGAGTGAACACGGGCGCAAGCAATTAACGGATTTAAATGGGGAGGTTCGCCCGTGCGGAACTCGCCGTTGTTTTGCGTTACAATTTGTAAATTGTAAATTCGATCCACGCGAACTCACGTACACTGTCGCGACCGTAAAACGAGATAATTAATGAACGCGATGAAACGGTAACATCGGAGGATTCAGCCCGACGATATTCCACGGAATATTTCGAATATCGCCGACTATCTTGCAATCAAGATACCCGATACGTTGACGAGTGCAACATGGCCAGAAACAGTTTTCGATGTAATCGTGATACCGTGTCGGAAAACGATTAATCGCTCGAACTAAATTCGTGATAATGCTCGTTAAAATTTATACAACGATCTTACGATGAAACGGTTATGTTTTCGTGTCTCGAACGATCGATGTTCAGAAACAATGTCGCTATTGGCGTAGGTTTTACGAACGTCAGTTTTAACGGATTGGATTCGATAAGGGAGCTTTTGATGGACGATTACTTTGAGGGCGCAAATAAATCCTGACTACAAAGTCACTCTGCAGCACTCGAATTTATCACTTGCACTCAATCTCGGTTTACAATTTGTTTTCGTTTCTTGGACCACTTGCACGTTGCGTTTTTAACAACGCTTCTATTCTGGTTGCTATGGTGTCGATTTGAAAATTGAATCTCTTTAGTGAGAAATTCATAAACGAGGAAGATAATTATTTATCTTTCTGTAAGAATAAGAACCATTTGTAATAGAATTATTTTTACGGTTGAATTAAAGTAAACCTAAACATTTAAATACATATATGTATATCAGTACTTTTTAACCCTAAGGGTTAACTAAAAAATCGAACGCTCAAGAAAAAATCTCTCTTAACTCAGTACCAAATCTCATACGACGAACGCTCGTAAAGCATTGTCGAACACGAACACTCGCAGCTTTATTGTCAACGAGTCCCAAATAATTCAAAATCGAAACATCGAGATTCGCTATCGCCCGAATCGTATATTCCTGATATAAACTTGGTACAATGTATTTGAAGAACGTGCGCGTAGTTGAACAGGGCAGCACTCGTCAGCTATCTTCACCGCTGGTGCAGGACTTAAATCCGCACAGCGTGGTACGTGCAAGCGCTAAAGACGCTCAATGGAGGCATTGGAGACGTGGTGTAAGTAACGATCATATTTTGCTGCCATAACGGAACGTCGCACACACACGGGCCCCTGAGTAGAAGCGAAGGTGGTGGCGATATCGCTGCCTTTTATTATTGGCGCAATAAAACCCCCGTAACCGAGTAATAATTTAAGAGTCGAGCGCCGTTCAGCTAGCACCTACGGCGCCGCTGTCGACTCTACGCTCCGACTAGACGAGCTGCCAATAAGCGAGCCTGTGAATCCTTTCGGCTTGTATAACGCGAGCTACAGTGACTTTTTACGAGCTTCCTGGAAACGATTTAAAGTCGAACGACAGGGCTCGAACGTGAGCTTTGAGAGCTCGATCGTTGCAACGTGTTTGACTCATAAGGCGGGTGTAAGAGAAGGTTTAGTGAAACGGCGACGACAGCGTTGAGCTACGTCGTAAGAAGGTTTCGTTCGTTGAAAGTTTCGAGTGGAATAATTCAAAATTGGAAGGGTAAAGTTCTAAAATTATTAGCGAAGGAAAGTTTTGTGTATCGATTTCCAATGTCAACGATATAATACCGCACATTGTAAGGGAGCAAAATTGTGTTAATCGATGAATAGCAACATGAAATCAATATGCTTAGTTCTACGAGCTTACCCTGATATTCCTTCATAAATTCTACTATCTTCCGATACTCTACTCTTCTTACACCGTTTTATCTTTAGAAACTTTAAAAGCATGAAATATTTGCTTTCTGCAGTTCACGTGAACGTACTTTTATTTTTCATAAAACTATTCGAACTATATCAAGCAACATAAAATTGTGAATTTAACTTTGTTCGTGTCATTCATATATGAGTCAGAGTTTAGATCGTTGTACGCTATATCTGACGAGTTTAAAGGTTGAATGAAGCTTGTAGATCCATTTTCGATTAACCTCAGTCTTTCTCGCCAGTCAAATTACCACAACGTTGTTCAAGTCACGCATCTTCAATTTTCGAAAAATGATTGATCGTGGTCCAGGAGGAAACTCGTCAAAGGAGATCGGAAGTCACTGGTGTCTTTGTTCCGATCCGCCGCGAAGGAGCTTGTTCATAAGTTTTCTGGGACGTAGCGAAAATCGATCCGCGACGACGAACGTCTGAATAAGCGCGGACGACGTATTGTCGAACGCTGGAAGAATAAGGGAATTGTCGTTAGTCCGTCGGTAACACGGTTGAATTGTGCGCTGGAGAGATCGAGAATAGATATCAGGTCAGACGTTCGGTGTAACGAGGTTTTCTGTTATCGAGCCTGAGATACCCCTGTCTACCTCGCGGAGGCAGACAGTCGGTGAAAAACGTCGGTGAATACCGCTCGCGATGCATTTCCGTGTAACCGTGTCGGATGGGGACAGAAGCAAGGAAAACAGAGTCACTCGGGGGAAAGTGGATCCTTTCTTCTTCGGTTCTGTCCTGCGCGATTCCAATTTTCTTTTCTTCATGTAGCAATTGGTATTTCGGTTAGTATTTGCGAATCTCTTGAACGGTCGAGGTTTTGTCGCGTTTTCTCTTATTTCTTCTGGAGAGTAACGATATGTCTGACTGGATGGTCAAACCAACCTTAGCCATAAACTACATCATCTTCTTACCATACATAGGGTGTTACAAAATATATGTCATCTATCAAGATACAAACAATTTAATTTTACGCTAGAAATATACCAGTATCAATAAGTTAATGGACGAACTTTTCTCTTTGTGTTATTCACATTCCATGTTTCTTATTTTAGAAATCCTATATAGATCCTATAGTATTTGTTTCGGTTCCAAAAATTCGTAACCACATCTTTGAAATATCTAACCATATAAAACCAAGTAAAGGTACGAGAATGCATTGAAACAAACCCGTGGCCGTATAATAAATGCAAGTGGAAACTGAAACGAAACAAATAAAACACAGCGGTAAAACGATTTTTTATCTCCATCGAGAAAAAAATCGTCTTTGCACCTTTTTCCGCATCCAGATCGGAGTTTGCAATGCCTGCGAACCACTTTCGCGCGATATGGTCGATGGACCGACGTTTTTGCAGCTCCTTTTTCCGATAATTAATGTTCGTCGGTGCAGGCCGAAGAACGTGGATGGAGGACAAATGCGAAAGAGGAGGCGAGGCCAGATTAATGATAGTTTTACTTGCAGCCATTGTAAGAACGATGGATTTGACGCTATCAGGGGTGCTAAGGATACCAGCTGGAGGAAAGAAGCGAAATTTATTAGTCGAACGTATCCTGCCTGAAACCAAGATTTAATATATTCAACTCTGCCAGAACGAATTCCAACTGAAATTTTATTCGTTTTAACGTGGCGCTAATGTTTTTTGCGATCAACGATTCCAATGCAATCTCGGCCGTTTTACCAGAGAGTAGCAAAATCGCTTCCGGTTCCAGAATTCAGAGCCAACACAGAACCAAACAGAACCAAGTTGAAAGGATTTTTTTATAGTCTTGTAAAATCGGACCAGATCTAATCGCGTGGAAGAGAATAACAGTAAATTGGAACGAACATTTGACTCGATTTTGACCTGATTAAAGTCTATCTAAGACCTTGTACAATCACGCCGTTCTGGATCGATGTACATACTTTCGATACGTGACTGTTTTCTGTGTAATAAAAGCAAGTCCTTTCTGTGAAACTCATCGTTACTTTTCGCTTTTCGGTCAGATAATCCTGTTTCTCTATCGATCGCGAGGACCGGCTAGTTTCGTTGCAAAGTTTTCTAAATAATTTTACTTGCAATTCACAAAGCGTAACGCGCAACAATTATAAGAGAAAAATGCATTTATTTGTAATTTTCGTCGATTTCTTTTCGCAAGACTTTATACGTAGAATATACCAAACAATTTCACATCAGACTATGACCAACCTCTAGCACGGAACTCAACGACCCCAACATTATTCTCACAATTGGCTCGTATCCCGCGTCTCATATAATATAAACAACCATTTAGAAAATCGTTTAGGGGACCCATACATAGCGGCTACGGCCGCGAAAATTACATCTCGGGGTTAGAGGAACAAGGAACAGAGAGTAGCCACGTCGATACATCTGAGGGAGGCTTAATCCAACGCGAACCGACATAAACCACGGAACTTATATACCGTCGTAACGTCATGCACCCGGCACCCTCTGGAGCTGAAAGGGATTGGATGAGAGTCGACGCGGGATCGTGCCGGCAGGAAAAAGACTGGTTCTCTCGGAAACGTGCTCGTCGTGACGAGCTGCTTTTCTTTTCTCGCGTTTCCATTTTCCTCTTGTTGTCCCTTTTCCTCTCCACTCCGACCTTCCCTCTTCCCGTTGTTCCACGTCTTTTCACAGCAACGATACAACGCAGTTACGACATCGAGTCGAAGGAGCATTTCTCGATCGATACCTGGCACTGTTTATTCTTGCCTTACCTCCGACACGCGGGAAAAGGCAACTGGGTGACGTGAGATGCAGCCTGATCGAGGGGTGGAGGACGTCGAGGCTCGTGACACGGTAACGACAATATGGGAAGACTGGTTAAAATCGGGAACGCGAGGGAATCACGATGACTTTCGCGTTGTAGACCGACACGTCCTGGTCGCGGTGAACCCGAGGCGACGTGGCCTCGTCGAAGAAACGCATTTCCGTCGAGTTCGAGGACCCTTCTTGTCGAGGGATTTTAGCGTGGCCTGACATGCGGAGAGAAAAACGAGCCTCGGCCTCTAGGTGGCTTTTTCGAGGACTATATAGCTCGTTATTTATTGCCCCGTCGCGTTCGGTAAATTATTTTCACAGATCTCCCCACGAAGGAACGGGCGGCCGAACACTGTGGAAATTGAGCGGAGAGATGCGGAATTTCACAGAAACTCGTCAACGAACTCGAGCTAGTCGTAAACCGGGATTCAAAATTTTGCAGCTACGGGTGGGAGCGTGTTGAAAATTGTTGCGTTGTGTTGGAAAGTTTCGGATGAACGTTGGGGAATTTTGGAATAATTGTGCGGGCGATTTTGTGCAACGCATTTGTTGGGAAAGTACGGGTTTAACAAGTAAGGCAATTTGTTCGCAATGTTACACGTGTTTCTGTGAACTGTTTGATCCCTGTTAACCCTGTTGAAGTCGCAATTGATTTGGTAGATACTACACGCGAAATTGTTCCTAAATATTTTTTTATTGCTGAGATAGAATAATTGTTATTTTAGCCATAGTTTTTATGGAAAAATTGCCATCAATTGTTATATCAAAACCTTTAACAATTTTTAGAACAGCGCCTCTACAGGTTTAACAATTCCACTATTAAATATTACAGGGGAAAAACATGATAGGATTGATAAGTATATTTTGTTGATTAGACAAAAGAATTTTGATACGACAATACGAGTAAATATCAAATAAATATCAATACGAAACTGAATTTGTAAACGACAATACCTTAAAGGAGCCAATATTCGCTCTTATTTGCATTTGAAGCGGGAACTCAATAAGCTTCGTGATAATCGGGATTAGAACCGAAACTGGCTCTGGAGGTACGAATACGGGTACTAGAAACTTGGGAACGATACTTACGCGGCATCTCGATTTTCACGATATTCACGTCGATTTGCATTCGTTTCAATTAAGTAACCTTTGCCAAACTATTTGAAATCGGCTCGATTCTAATCCAGCTTCACTAGATGGTTTCGTTTGCATAACCCTGCCATTGTTCCCCGCTTTACATGTATAATAAGAATATCATAAAAAGGAGAGGAATAAGTCGGATGGAAAGAGTCGACGGCGAAAGTGGAGTGGAAAGCAGAAATAATGTGTTCGAATAAAATTTGCAAACGAATCAAGACTGCCGCTCGTTTATGTTCCCGGCTGTGCGCGAGACACGGAAAAATCGCAAGATCCAGGAGGAAATATTTGGCTGCGAGACAATCAAGAAGGAAAGTCTACTTCGTGGAACTAAGGAACGAGGGAATAATAATTTAATTTGACTCTATGTTTTAAACACGCTACTGATTTCAAGTTGAAACATCCAAGAAACTCTTCAAATATTCTTTATCGCGAATTAAGCAAATCGTCAAGCAGTTAATTATTAATCTTCGAATAATACACTTACAGGCAAACTGTTTTAAAATTGCGCGAATTACGGTGATCGAGATCCCCGCGCCTCGTGAAACTGCTCTCGATACTTCTCATAAATATGTAATTTACCCTGCTCCCGTGAGAAATACTTCGTTTAACATTGATTCGACCAAGCAGCGAAGATAATGTACCAAGAAAATCGTCGACTTTTCAACACCTTTCGACCTCATCGTTTATTCAATTCCTTCGTGAGTTGAAACGAAGGAAAAAAGACAAGGAAGGCATACAAGAAAAACGAACAGAAAAGTACACAGACTTGCTTTACATTATTCAGGAAAACCGTTCATCCGTCCGGTATACTTTGACATTTTTCATTGCGTTTCCGTTATATTCTCCTGCTGAAAAGGACAAATTATTCCTACGACGAATTCTTACAAAGGAACCACGAGTTGCGAACTACGTAATTTCTCGTTGACGAAACGTTCGACACGGTGACGCAAATTGCAACACGTGCTTGCAACACACTCTCCTTGTCTCGCGTCGAACTCGAACACGTGCTTCTTGTGGATTGCATTCGAAGCACATAAAGATGGCCCGTTGCGAAAAGCCGACGCGACGTCTCCTTAAACGTCGAAGTAAGTTGTTGCGAGAACATGGCGGCTTGCAATGCGCACTTTCTCTAATTACGTTCTTGAATGATCGATTTTAGCTGCGAAAGTAGTCACGTATCGCGTAAAACGGTATTCGATATGTTTCAACGATGATTGGATCGCGAGAAACGCGGCCGATTAGGTGCCGTGAAAATTGACGGGAATGATATCATTTTAATGGCGTGCTATTCGCACATACGATTAATCGGAGATATCGTGAATCCAGCGTGTCATTAGATTGTTTGGTAATTTGTTACGCAGATCGTTCGGCTGCGACGCTGCATTCACCGATGAAATTAGAGACTGTTCTTTGGAGTGAGATTGAAAAGGGTCATATGTATTTCATACTCGTACATAGAGAACTATTTTAGAAGTATCATGAAGCTATCGTGATGGCATTGTTATGTAAATAGTCACTGTTGTTTTCCATTCAGAGAGGGGAACTACCAGGAAGGAACGAACTTGGAATATCACAACGCGATATCGAATTCTATTAGTAGAAACTAATAATGAAAGAGTATGTATAAGTGACTCACGTATATAAACGTAAAAATATTTATTCCGTACAAGCTAATGTCATCGCATTCACATACTACTTCCGTCATTTATCATTTTTGCATTTTTCAAAATGTGTTGAAATGTTTGAGGTTTCCTGCGTTTTCTATTTTTTAAGTTAGGTTATATTACACAATTACGAAGCAATGACTAAATATTTTAAAACGATCAGAGAAGAACATAGATGGGACAAGGAAAATTTGTTCAATTTCAGAATGATAGATAAGACGGTTAAAAAAGGACAGCATAGCAAATGCAAACGTAAATATAACAGAAAAGTTCCTTGAAAATACAATTTTAATCGCGGAGCAGAAACGTGAACGTTGGCCATTCTTCGAGCAAGTGAAGGCTTGAACTAGAAGCGATTGTCGCGTGACAAACTAAGGGTGACAAACGTCGAGTACCCGTGTGCTGGCAACTCGAATTTTGCGAACTTGCCGACAACTAGTCCCGCGAAATTAATTGTTGGTTCGTGGCAGGGCACGTTTATGAAAGCGCCGGACATTTCCAGAAAATTTACGTTCTTAAGAATCGATCAGCGGTTATGGCCGCAACGAGTGGTGTAACGCTGCCAACAAACTTCCTCGGGAACGTTTTAGCCGTTCCCTTTATTTGGACGATCGTTCCGCGACGCATCGATTTCGTATTAGGGACGCGTTAACGCGTTGCTTAACGTTTTTCCGATCATGAGACCGTTTTGCTGCGGTAAAAGTTGCTCGAGCGCGAAGCGTTTCGTGAGTTATAGCTGCCATAGTATGTCATTTGTTGTGTGTATAGTTCGTTTAAAATTATTAAATCCATAGGTGAACATAGTGTAAGGAATCGAAATAAATACAAGAAATGTTCCAGTTCTTTTTGCACAATTGAATTGATATTCAATTTTACAAGTTACAAGTTCCAGAAGAGTTACTAAATATCCTTGCTGAACATTAACAATCTTGATAACGGCACAAATGTTGCTTTAAAAATAATATCATTTAATCAAATGATAACACTAGTCAGCCTATTTTATTTTGTTTCCTAATTAAAAAATCTCATATTCTTCTACTAAATACAGAGAACGAAGAAAGATACCATCACAGAGTAACACAGAGCACAGACGAGAAATCATAGGTATTCAAGGTCAAGTTAATCCGTTTCACTAAATTCCAATCTTTAATTGTCTAATTTAATAGAATCGTGCCATGTATCGCAACTATTTCGTGGTCACGTTGTAGGACCCTAAATGGCATTGTCCAGAGTCACGCGCGACCATCTGTTTGGCGAATGCGGCGCAACATAATTTCTACGGCATGCAGTGCGCCATAAGCGTCGTCGAATTCTCGTGCGGTAAGCGTATTATCATAAGCCATAAGGCGCTTATCCAATTGCTGGCCGATGCAATTACATACATCACGATTACCGTGTTCGATGCAGCTCGTTAATGTCTGCTTCGTGACACGTCGAAGACGATGACGAGGAAAGGGAAACGAGTGCGGAATGAAGTAAGATCGACAGATAAAAAGATGGATAAGGGTACTTGAAACTGAGGGAAATGAAAAGTAGACGGACGAGAGACACGATTCCAGAGAAAGGGAGAGAAGGTTCGATAAAGAGCGAGGATGAAATAAGAAACATTTCGAGCCCGAAGACGAGCAGACAAGGCGTAGCGTTTCGTTCGTTTGACGGAGTGGAGCAAAAGGGGACGAAAGGGGGGGGGGTCTTCATTACGCCCTGAAAGGCTGCCGTTTTAAGAGCAAACGAATAGGAATAGTTAACAATGAAACAGAGGTGCCTGGGAACGGAAGCTAAAAAGGAAGAAAATTTGCACTTGATACCGGTCGGAAAGAAAAGGTCACAAATTAGAACATCCTACGTTTAATTTAATGACTTCTAGAGCACCGATCGTGGTTCTCTTTTCTCTCAAACGGAAAGTCGAATCGATTTTGGAATTGGTCGCCAGCGGCGCGATCGATATTACGATTACATTCATGACAATGAAATTGTACAATCAATAAGAATAGCTGTTTATGCATCTTTTATTATACGATATATAAAAAAAATCATATACCAAGAGAAGTTCATTCGAGAAAACAAGATTTCCCCCTAAGTCCCCTAAACGTCTCCATTTAAAAACATTCTACCCTCCTGATCTACGTAATAGTGAAGCTAACCATTTTTCGTAAAGCACGTTTGTTTGACAAAATAATAAGATCTGCGTAAATCGAGGCGGCGATTCGAAGCGTTCCATCCAGTCCAATATCCAGGACATTTTTGCTCGCGACGATATTCCACCGTGAAGATTATTCCGGCGGCAATCGCGCGAGATTTCCATCCATAGAATAACGTTTATACCGTGGAAGGCAAAGGAAGGGAGGATGGAATAGTGGAGCACCCCTTCGACCATCATCCCTCTGCGAATCCACTGAACGAACGACACTAACGAAAGAGAGAACGAACGACCGTTTCAACCAACTCGCTTCTATTCCTCCTTCGAGACAAGCCGACGAGCGCCAGTTGAATCGTGAAATTTCATTCCCGTGCACATCCTCCACCGGTCGAGTCGTGAAATTTCAGTGGTCGACACTGGCGGACAGTTTCGCGACGGCACAGACGGGAAATCTCCGTTCAAGTAGCGTGTCGCGCTTGCGTTCGTCCTCGTCGCGAACCTCGTCGTGAACGTTTCCATGCAAATTGCCGCGAAACAGTGTAATCCAAAATTGAGAAGAAGGGTAAGCGGGCCGTTGTGAAACGACCCTGCTACGTGGTCGAAATGCTGCGCGTATGTGAATGCTCGCCACAGGGTGTCGCAATAATTATGGAACGATGAGCAAGGAATGATTCTACGCGGAAAGATAAATGGAAAATATATAGAACGTAGTTTTTCAGACGATGCTTCGTTTTTAGGAAAGTCAAGCTGGAAAATTTGTTACGGATGAGTGAACTTGGCTAATTCTTGTTTGAACGGCGCGTACAAGTGAACAATTAGCAAGATATTCTACTTCTATGAAAATCAATCAAAACTGTAAAATAACGTTTCTTCGATTGATGCTTCGTTTTCAAGTAAATGGAGATCGAACATGCTTAATCGATAATTGACTTACACGCATTCGATTTTCTCAAAAACGAAACTTCAAATGAATAGAGATTCGATTCTACACTTTCGACTTGTTTTTCACATAGAATTTTGCCAATTGTATTATGGTTACGAGAACACCCTGTATATTCACCTACACGCCGATACTGAGGCCTCCAGCGGGGACTGTCCTATTCGATAATGGGGGAAACTTCAGCATTTTTACCTTATGCATTATGGAGAAGTCAGTTATTAGACGCAAGGCGAAGGTAAAGAGAGACAAAATCCATTTTCTATATCCCTTCTTCTGCAGCGTGTAACCCTCGATCGGCCCGTGGGCTTTTGTTTCATTCTCTTTCTTCCTTCGAAGGAAGGAAGAGATCAACCGGTGTTCACGAGGGCATACGTGATACCAGGAATACCAACGAAACATTTTCCGTCTCTATCTCGCCTCGGCTAGATATGGATTTCCAATTCAGCCAGATATTTTCAATATCGTTGTCGCGTCTATGGTATCCAACGTTCTCTCCACCAACGATGTCCTCTCTTGTATTCTGGCCCGGGACTTCGAACGAATCGTGACTTTGTGAGATACTCGAATGACTTCGAGACTCTTGACTCTTCAGCAACGCGTGAATCATAATTTTATGTTCTGTTTTTTGATCGATCGTCGAGCTTATTTGTAAGAAAACGTACAAGATTCTCTTTCGAAGACAAAATAAGACGATACGAAAGTTCGATGAAAGGAACGCTAATGGCGCCGTGAAACTCTGCAACCTTTGGAACTCGAGCGAAAGACATTTTTTGCTAGATAGACGAGAGGCAAGATGAAATTTCTACATGAACTTAACCTGTTCTAACTCACTTCGGCGAATCCAATGAACTGGAAAACGACGACAAGAGAAACCATACAAAAATACTCATATTGGAACGTATGGTCGATCCCCCTAACAAAGTCGAGGGTTGCGAGCAAATCAAGCATGAAGTTCTCTCATTGCAAACGAGAAACACGAATATCTTTCTCGTGGTCAAAAGTTCTTGCATTATTGATAATTCGATTAAACTCTACAACCGCGCGACTCTAAAACACGAAACAAAAATCCGTACGCTGAACGAACGCCCTCGAATTTAACCGTGAAATCAAAAAGAGAAACAGGGTAGAGAATGTGGTAAAAAACTGTCCGGGGGAGTACACGAGTCAGTCGGTGGAAAAGACGCAATCAGCGACGTCGTCGAATCGAAGCTATCCTATCGTCGAGACAGAATTAACGTTCTCGTGCAGCTAGATGGGCTTTAACCCGGCCAACAGAATAGACGAAAAACGAAGAAAGGGATAAAGGTAGGAGAAACGAGGAGGAATGAGCAGGAAGGTAGAGAAAGGAGGAACACGTCGAGGGTGAGAGGAAGCGAGAAATTAGAGGAGGTCGCGAGCGCGAGGAAAGTGAGGGGAAACTGCGAGATACCTCATCCCCGTGAGCTTTCCAGTGCTTTTCGAGTGCTTTACGACGTCTGCCGGATAAGTACGTAGAGCGGCGCAGCCGGGCGTTCGCTATACCAAAAGTATATATCGTAAAGAGAGCGCTTTCAGGGAGTTAGATGTCCTCGACCAGTTCAATCAACTGTACGCCAGGCAACAAACCACTGCCGTTAATTGGATCGGAGCTCCGAGTCCTGGCTTTACGAGGCCCAATCGCGCCAAATTATCCGACCTGCATTTCTGGATCGGCCGCAACCGACGTCCTTCCCTTCCATCGTTTCTTCTCTTGTCCCCTTCGTCTGCGAGTCGACATGGATCACAGAACCTAGGAGTGATGTTGGATCTTTTGAAAAAAAAAGGACAGAACTAAGAGACGCGGAAAATACGCGTGTTAAATTGGTGTGAAAGGCGATTGTATAATAAATATAAGGTATTAGTAACAGTTTCGTTGAATTTTATAGTTTGGTTGTATCTAAGTGTACGCGTAATATCATCTTGATCGTTTTTTAATACAAATTATGTGTTTGGGTTGCGCACGTATACAAGAGCGCGAGATACAGTAATTTTAGAGAAGGGAAAAAGAGAAAGAAAAATGGAGAAGGAAGAGAGGGTGAGTTGCAGACTAAGAGGGTGCTAATGGACTCGTCAGTAAGACTGCTTACAAGGTTCGTACCTTAAACATCAGAATAGCAAAAAATAAGACCGGAGAATGTATTTATAGCAGAAAGTAGTGAGGAAAGTATTTTCAAAAATGTATATTTCCATAGAAGTATCAAGTTCGTTTTAAAATCAACTCCATTTTCTCAACAACGAATCATACTATCGAACGTTTGAACTATGATGACAAACGAATGAACCGAAACCACCGATCGGGATACAGTTTACAAACGATAGTCGGCGACAGGGTAAACAGTTCTCGCGGCAATCGGGTCTAATAGATTGAATTCCTGTCGGGGTTGTGCTATCTCATCGATCGATCAAAACGAGCAAGCGAATCACGTTAGCGTCTTCGAATCAGAACAGGCGCCAGTTCTCCATTTCTCTTCCGCTTTGCTTTTTTTTCGCGGCACTCGAGTAGACGCAGTACGAAAGCGTTTAAGTCGAGATGTTTATTACAGAGTTCATAATAGACTCGCTACAAGTTACTGTTTATACATTAGATTCTTGTAGCACGGCTGCGTGGTCATTAAACGTCAGTTAAATGAGCTTTTGCGAAGTTACGTCTGCTCGCGCCGCTTTCGAATCATTTTTTTTCCGCGTCCAGACTGGATGGAATGGGCTAGGTGAACGTAGAACGCCTAATTATGCCGGCGGAGAATTAAAATATTCTCAGTAAACATTTAAAAAAGTAAAATAAAGAAGTTTCCATCGAGCAGCAGCCTTTAATTACAACTTAGTTCGCTCTTGCTTCGCGCTGATGCACGCTGCGTCTTCCGCCCATCCGCCATTAATTTCTTCCTGTTTCCCTCCCGTGATCTTCTCTTCGTTTACGTTAATAAACGTTTCTTTTTCTACTCTCCGCGTTCACTTTGACTTCCTACCTTTTACCGCCGCGTCGTTTACTTCATCGTTAAAAACGTTTCCTCGCAATATCACGTATAAACGTCGCACGCTCGTTTACTCGAAAGCCTCTCATCTTCTTCGTTCTACTGGATTGCTTGATGCCACCGCATGGACAAAATTAAGTTTCAGAGCTAGAATCGAAATGATTAGCTAGACGTTGGATATTTAGATCTAACGAAAACTAGACATCGGTCGAGAAACACATGATTTTTTAAGTCTTGCAATTAAACAGAGTATTTGTACCATCTTTATGAATTTGAAGATCTTCCCTTTGACCGTATCAATGAATGGAAACTAACATTTCATATTCAAGAATAAATTCTACTTCGGGAAATGGAATGATCGATATCTGTGAAATATTGTAGCTCACGATAATTACGAAAGAATGTATTTCGTGTCGTTTCATTTAAACCGTGTTTCCTCACAATGCAACCACTGAACTTACTTTTTTGTAACGGGACTGCACTTTTTTGCGCTGCTTCTATAGTTTCTTAAAATTTATCGTGTCATCGACCGAGCATTTTACGGGCTGACTGCTATATGTCAGCCTCGCTGTGAACGCGCAAGGCAGCCCTAACTCCGCTTTAAAAAGCATTCGCAAGCTGCAATAAACGGGAGATGGTATTCGGGAAACGACCATTGGGCACACGACGAGTACACGATTATTTGAAAAATTGTTGAATCCCGCCACGCTGTACTTTTCATTCCGGAAACCATCGTTCCTTCAATCGTGACATCGTGATATCGCGATAACCGGTTTATCCGATGTCTTTGCTGCGTATAATCCTCTGGTGCCTCATCAAAACCACTTGATGATGTAGAGAAATATTCAATTCGTCCTCATTTTTATCCAATTTTCAATGCGTTTGTTAAGCAAAATGTAATCTAAATAAAGATTTGTTTCATCTAGTAAATATTATAATACGTTGTTCTTTACTTTGAGAATTTTATATATATTTATATATATTTCTTTTCTGCGAATTTCTGCATGTTGAAATTTTCTACAAATGTACAATCATCAATAGTCTAGTCACTAATGTTTCAGCGAGTTCTAAGATCAAATCGGAAAGCAGAGGAAACGAGAGAAGAAGGAAAAATTCCAGGACTTTATAATTCTCTACATTAAGCCCGTTTTGGTTGGCTGTCCGAACGTAGTCACTGTTATTTCCCCTCGTTCCAGGAGAAAAAGTAAAGCGCGTAGCGCGGAGTTCATAAGCCATCTCCCGGAGGCACGGTGTAAGCGTAAAGCGGAATAAACGTTGCCGCTACGTGTCCGTCCATGTGCACTGTTATATCGTGCTAACTTCGTCCCTGCGAACGTCCTTTATGGTCGTGCCGGCGAAAAGAATAAGCCGTTTCTGTTGATGCGACCACGGTGTCGTCTTAACGTTCTCGTGCCCGCCGTTTCCCCCAGGTTTCCTGGCTAAGCTCGTAAAAGCTCCCACCGTGAATCGTGACTTCGTTGTTGCGACGTGAGGGAAACGCCTGAGAAATCTCGCAACACCATTGACATCGTTATGTACAGGAAAGAGTGATTGGGAAACTTTGTTTTATATTAGGTATAACTGTCCTTCTGATAGGTAGTTAATGATGAAAATATGGCTTTGGGGAGAAATAACTGTTATCTAGTATTCGATGAAGATAAATCGAGATACTACTTCCATGTTGATACCAACATTTGAGAATATCTGTCTTCCGCGAACAATTTTAAAATCAGCACAATGGTGATTAAAACCTTCAATTTTTGCAGATCGACTTTCCATTGGCCTTTCAAAGATGAATTTCTTAACACCATTAAGATGAAACTAGTATATATATGCTATATAATTACCTCATAAATTATGCGATACTTATAAAAACAGTTCGACTTGATACGAACATCAGTTTCTTCCCCATAGATACATGGAGATCCATTAAAAATCGATGCGTGACACTTGGTACGGTCTGATAAGTGTCGATCGTGGCGTGGCAGACGAAGAAGAGCGGCGCCGTCTAGTGTTTCAACAGGACCGTTCGTTGGTTGGGTAAAAGGGGTTAGGCTAAGTGGCAAATACTGGATAGCGACGAGGTTCGAGTGGCGTCTCGTTTTTCTTGCCGGGCTGCCGCGATCGTCAAGGTGAAGGGGCCTCTCTATAGGTTTTCGGAAATGGAGGCTCGGTCATGATGGCGATATCACGCACGTTTCGAACCGCTTTCGAGCGTTTAGCTTCGACTGGAGAGGTGGCTGCCGGATCCCGCGGAAGAAATAAAACGAGACCTCCGTCTGAAATCGTACAGGGAGCACCGGAAATTTCAACTCCCATTCGATTTCCGCCGCGTTTACGGCCAACCTGGCTCGTTATCCCCCGCGTTTTTATCTAACACGGCACGAGGCGGGTTTGATTTATTGCTAAATACGCGAGGGTCGTTCGGTGGCCGCTGCTGACTTTCGCCTCAACGACCCTTGCGACGATTGTATCACTCCTCCCCATTTTATAACACTTGCTTTATCGTGTATAATATATATTGAGTATTTAATTCAACGAAATTCTGTAACGATATTATTGTAAATGTATGGAGTACACGAAAATTTATACGGGAAATTTTTATGAATGTATTATGTGAATTGTACGAGACTTTTTGAAATTTCATTAGTACTATAACGAAATACGATTATCGAAATATATTGATAAAATTTTTAACCGATCACGATGATAGACATCTACGTTCACTTTACTCTACTTATTCTAGATCATTTTCCTTTTACAGTAAACGGTAACGAATGGCAGTAATTGCGACCAAACACGACTCATGTAATGAAACGAGAGTGGAATCGCGTAAAATTACGATTAAATGGTTATAAGACTGGTTTATGTGACCGATACCGTGGACCTGTCCGTTCCCTTTCGCGGCAATTGATTGCGAACGCTGTCGGCCGATCGGTATCGTTTTTATTTATGAATCAGGAGCCCGTTACCAGGGCGCAATGTAATGAAGCAATTGCCGCGTTCGATTTGCAATTTGTTCCCATTGCGATTTTAATCGAGATCAAGTACAATCTGAACCCGTTCACGCGGATACGAGAAGCGTTACTGACATCTCGAATATACTCGATTGCGCAAAAGAAGCGAAACGAGATGATAACGAAATCATCTGCTTTTATATCGGCCTCGAGAATCGAAAAATGAAAAGTTTTTCAGAAAGAATTAATTTAAAATCGTAGATAGAATACTCCAGAAACCGATTATCGATGATTTAATTTTATCCATTCTATATAATCTGCAGATTACTATCATGTGTTATTGATATCTAATCTTTTGAGTGACAAACTTTGAAGGTGGATAAATTAACAAACCACACGTCAGTGTCTTCTCCTCTATTTCGTTGAAATTATAAGAATAAGAATTAAAGGTAGATAAAACTCATCTAATGGACGCATTGTATTTAACCTGGCTCCTAATGTCAGCCGCCAGAGATACGGTAAGTGACAGAATACAAACACGCTCGCACGAGCATCTAGATAACGCCATTTTCAGAGGAAACCTGGCCATTTGGAAGGAAGACACGGTCAATGTTAGCACACGTCACGTCCTCTGTCGCATTGCCGCCAGTTCCGCTCGTATCATGAACTGTCACGCCGGCTCTCCCGGTTATAAACACTTGGTGCGTAACTGCACACTTTAAAGCTGCAATATTCGAGGGAGGTAACAAGCGACTGAATAAACATCGACCACCTTGCTTCGCGTGCCATCCTTGTTTCAATTCTACTCCGGTAGTTTACCGCTATTCAACATCTTAATTTAATCCAGAACCGCGACATGTAACACGTGTCATGGGAAGTTCACGGCTGCAAATGTTTGCTTACATCGAGAATAATGGAACAATTTAAATTGGTAATATGTTTCAAGATTATCGTTTACGATAAAACAAAATGATGATCGATGAAAATAAAATTGATAGAAATTGATAATCGTGATAGAAATACAACGACAAAATATAGTCATACAAATTTACACTGTCTGCAACTTAATCGTCAAGCGTAAGAGAATCGATAGTTTCTGTATAGCACGAAGATCGAATCGTACTTCGCAACACGGAAGTTAGTATTCAAGGTCACAGGGGCTGGGTAACTTCAATGGTCGAGGTAGAGGAACGCGTGACTCGATCCACGGGGCTCGAGAACGTAATCCCATAGCAATGTTTGCCGTCCGTGACGCGATACCGATCGCGTCGTGCAGCCCGATGGAACGAGAAGGGAAAAGCGGATCGCGCGATGTTCGACTGTTTATCGTTGTTATTGTTTTTCGACCCTATCTCAGCCCAGCCACCCCCATCCCGGCGGAATCCGATTTGTAATGGAAATGCAATGTTCAATGCTGCTTTAATCCTTCGTCCGCCGTAGGAGCCTTTTGTAACGCGCTGCTTCCAGGGAAAAAGCGGAGGAGACGGACGGCTTTAGAGATCCGTCATAATCGTTCTAGGACGATATTTATTTTTCGTACAAACGTCGCTGCTTGAGAGAGAGAAAGTGAGAGAGAGAGAGAGAGAGAGAGAGAGAGAGAGAGAGAGAGAGAGAGAGAGAGAGAGAGTCAACGAGATTTTTTGCGAAAGATTACATCTGAGTATTCGATAGCGCACACGGAGCGCCAACGACAAACTATATAAATGGTCACGTTTCCAAAAGCATTATCTCGTTCGTCGCTCGTGAACTCGCTCTCGCGGATGCAAAACTAACCCCCGTAGAAAAAACGACCAGAACAGTTTTCCACTTAACAAACGAAAACTTCCAACCAACCTGAAAATGTGCAAAAACGGGAAAACCACAAACGCGAATCTCCTCTCTACGCTCGTATCTTTTACTTTTTGCTAATAATTAAAAGAACGTAAGTATCGCCAGAGGGGTTGTTAAGCAACGGTTAGGAGTTCCTTCGCGAAGTAAGGGAAGTTCGGGCGAAATAGCGACTCGGAGTCAGAGTGGAGAGAGGCGGCGAGCGGAAGGGTGACAAATCAATGGCGGATGGTAGGGTAGGTAGCGGCATATGAGCGCTGGGCTCCTATCTTATCAACGCATTATTCAACGGCGGAGGCTGCTCGGGACTCTAACTGCCTGCATTTGCATAAATCCATAGATCTCCCGGACCTGCTCGGCTGCCCGGCCGTGTCTATCCATCTCTGGATGCATGCATACAGCAAATTACAGTGCCCGCAAGCGGAATTGTGGGTGGCGGACCCGTGTCCTTCCCCCTCTGCCTGCCCCCCTTTCACGAAAGGACCCCGAAGGGAGCCAACACGCTTGCCGGCTAGGTAAGGCCAATGGAAGGGGCTCGGTAACATTCACTTTGCCAGTGGCTTTGTATTGGATCGTTAACGACACCCCTTCCTGTGTACCTTCTGTTATCACCCTACGCTATCTCTCGTATTGTGCAACCTTCCTTTTCTATGAGTGTACTAGGACTGGAAAAAATTTCGTGCATATTTCCAGGATTCTGGGAGATGGATAATCAGCCACGCGTTTATTGGTTGATGACTGAGTCGGAGAATGGTAAGAAATACCGCGTAGGATCGTTTTATAGTTATGCACTATCGATCGAGAATTCCGTTACGTTAAGAAACTGTTCAGGGAAAAATCGAACGAGGTAAAGACTGTTGCTGCAAGAATTAAACGATAATAGTGAAACGATGTTGAAGATCGGCCATACGTTTTTTCTATTTTGCTCGAATGATAGTTTTGAGATTATTTGTCGGAATCTATGCAAACTTCATCTATGGAATCGATGCAAACTTTATCCTATTGGCAAATCAATTTCACGCCGATATAAGAAACTTCGCAAAAATCCAGTAACCCATAACAAAGAGTACCCGCTGAACCATTCACGCACTGAAATTGGTCGGTTACATTCGTTGAAAATTTCTCCACGAAAGTGGTCCGCGCGTTCAAACACGCGCGGGAGATCCTCGTTTATCGAATCCATTTGCGAGATCACGCGAACGACGTATCCGCGGTAAGACGAGTCTAACGGATCGCTAATCAGCAAGTGAAACAAAAGGATTTCCACGGCACAGAGGTGGCGGGTTTCCACGCGGATCTAAGGTCTCCCTCTCTCCCTCTCTCTCTATTCGTCTCTGAGAGGATTGCCGGGCCACTCAGCTACGGAATGGTTCGTTAGCAAAAGGAGACGAAACTGTAAGTCCCGGTGCAAATACCGTCGATTACGTGCTCGCCTGTACGATTCGGTCTTCGTTGAATTTCTCCGCGAACGGTATCACGGCAACACGGTAATATTTGCAAAGCTTTGTTATCCGACCGACTCACAAAACCGGCGATCGTATGCATTGCGATTCGAAAATTTATTCGTTCGATGAATAATTTAACTCCGGTTATCCCTATATCCTGTATGAATTATCGCGTCCTCGCTCTGTCATACGCGAATACCGTCGAAATTTCGCTTGGAAAACAACGCGAAGAAAAACGTTGTTGCCAGGCATAACTCACGTGGATAACGTTCTCGATAATGCCTTAGCAATCGAAAATTCAGATTACCTTTTTCATCGAGAATTCGAAGCGTTCAATTTCGTAAAACGAGGCCAGCTTTCAACGAACTTTTTAATAAATCGACTGACCCAATTTCTCTTGTGACCCGTGTACGCAGGAAACGGAACAATAAGCAGTATCATAGAACCGATCGCGTTGAAATCGCGCGGTAAAACCCACGGTACGGAACGAGACGGAATTTTTGACAAGGCTTTTTCGCCCGACCGATAAAATATATTCATTTTCCTATTGAATTCGCAGATAATTGGTGCGAGTCTGAGAGTGTCTGATACCGATCCCCGAGTTCTCACGAGTCGGGTGCAACGGACGCGTAATAAATTCCAGGTTTACCTATTCTGCTTGCGACAGGAATTATTCGGCGAGCTCGTAGGTGCACGATCGATTTAACCGGGCGAGGATGAAATACGAGAGACGCGCCAATTCGTTGCACCGATTCAGTCGTTCCTGTACCATTACCTGTCGATCCTCTGCCGATTGTTTCATCGACTTTTTTCCTGCCCCCGATTAAAAATTTCGAAAAATATTCCGCTAACGACTACGCAAACTCTATTAATTCTTCGAGATCGAAAGACTTTTTATACAGCAGGAGAGAATCTATTGCAAGGACATTTTGAAAAATTTGCATTTCTTTATGATGTAAAGATATGTAATACGATGTACTAAATATTTGGCGACATTTACAAAATCTATGACTAAATCATGGCAATCCACTGAACCGATCTTATGAACTTGGATTTAGAAAACATTACGCTTTACCATCTTCTGCCACAATCAGCAACGAGTTTCATCCGTAAGTCCACTTATAATCTAAAAGCAGGACTCCGGTGCTACTCGTACATCGATACAATAGCCTGAACGAGTTTATTCCGGAGGAGCCAGCTGCTCACCCTTAAAAACACCGTTGTCCTCTTGAGCGGTGCATCACGGACGCGTTATCTGCCGGCTGCTCGAACAACGATAGGGCAGTACGAGGGTGGAGAGTGCGAAGTTAAGTCGAGCCCTTGCTCGAATGTCTCTGACGGCAGCGAGACGAGTAGTTAATTAACACCTCCCGTTACCCTTACCCTTCTTCATCCCTTGCATCCGGTAGATGCTAGCTTTTCCGCAGAACAGCCGCGGTGGCAGCCGCCTTTTTCACGGTGGAAGAACGGTCTCCTTCGCAGAATTCGCCCGCGTGGCTGGCTTTTTCAAAGCTGCCGTTACCCCGGCGAGAAGTTGGAAAAGGATCTCCTTCCTTCGTAATTTTTTCCGTCCTCCTCCCGTCGACCACGAAGACCGGTTGGTAATTAAGACATTCTGTGGTAGAAAGGAAGTCACCGGCAAGTCCCTGGATCTCATGTATTTTTAATTTAGATAGCGACCGAGAAGGATCTAGAGGAGGAGGATCCACCGTTTTGGAACTGGCGCAAAAGACTCCGACGACGGGGTTTGATCGTTCAAGTGGTTGGTTCTTACACTGTCAGCGTTCTCTTCTTCTCCGAACTATCGATGGAGCAATTTTCTGCGATTGTGGCAAAGTGGTGGAATTGCGAGCAGATCGTGTGATGTCGGTAAATGGAGCGTTTATTTTGTTGTTTGATTTAAACGAATGATGTAACACACAGTAAACGCTTCAATATATTATACATATACACACGATAGGTAACATTTATACATAACAAAATTTAGTAATATTTTTTTACGAAGTCTATTTATCTTAATACTTTCTCATATAGAGCGGGTGGTGTTCTCGCGAGGACTAGAAAGTTATCAAAGAGGGACATAAACGACGTTACGGCGAACACAGAGCATGCGCTCGGTAATATCTCAGTTGGATACAGCGAAATTTTCGTCGTTGTTGACCATTACGCCGAAGGATCCAGCATCGCGAATGCCTCGAGGTACGTCAGGTTATGTGATACCGGTAATAATTCTATGAATTACGAGCTTAACCCGGTCTGACCTCTCATTTTCATCAAGCCTCCACTCGCAGGGAGCTGTGTCATCTCGACAGGGCTTGTAATGCAAAGGTAATGATAGCGATTTGGAAACGGACGTTCAGATGTATACATCCAGTTTGTTTTGTGAATTTTGTGGTCAGTGTTACTAGTGTTTCAAACAACATTAATACTCATAAAGCGTTACGAAGTTTTCAATTTCCCTGTAGTTCTTCTCATAACGAGATATAAATAGAAAATTCGCTAAAACAATTTACTGCGATATTATAAACTCGAAGATTGCACATTAATCTGAATCTATTTCCTTTAAAGACTTTTCGCTCTGTTACGGAACGAACCTCCAACCATCCTAAAAATTCCTCATATATTCGCATATGTCACATCAAGTAAGATAATCCTTCCATCTTACCGTTTATAACTCAACTATACCAAACCAAACGTCGGCGATTGTATCGATCTCTAACTATTCTCATCTTTACATCAACCCCAAGACTACATAAGTTGACGATAAAGTTCAATCAAGACACGACAGAAATAGTATCCAAAGGGTATCAATGTAGGAAACGGAAATGGATTTGGTGTTCATTGGTAATCAGCGATACGGTCGATCAATCATCAACCTATGGAGGGGTGGCAGCCAATGGATAGTCATTAATTAAAAGAGGAATTCGCGCGAATGAACCGGCAATGAACACTTGACCGGTCGACTGGATTCGCGGAACATCGTCCCGATTGAAGTGGTCCTCCTTCCCCCGAATTCGGCGATGCAGCGAGGTAGGTCGGCGAAGGGTGAACCTGGAAGGTAGTGTCGGCAAGGGGTTACCACGATCGGCCCCCTTTCGGCTTGCACCGATCCGAAAACCAGCCGGACAGCTCTGCAATTTCGATGCTAGCCCTGTAATTTGATCAATTAACGCTGTACGGCCCTGTTCGCTTGAGAGTGTGGCTAGCTCCTCCCCTGGTTCGTTCTACGTGGTCAGGGGATGCTGCGAGTTCCAGGTATCGACTGTATTCAGGAAGTTCGATTATGGTCGCCGGTTGTGATCCAGTGTTACTTAGATGTCATTGGGAAATGTGAATTTTGAAAAACGTATTTTGGATAACGTTAAAGATAGCTGTTTCGATTTATAGAAAAATGAAAGCTAAGTTTAATAGAAGGTAAAGATTTCTAAAAATAAAGGTAGTTATATATATAATATATAGGCTATATTTACTTACATGGTGTCGAAGCTGGATTCGATAGAAAATGAAGATTTCTAGAGTTAAGGGTGTAGGTTGTAGTTCGAGAGCTGCTTCGAAGACTACAAATTGGGTTTGGGTTGCGAGAGAGTTAAGAAGTGGGAGTTGGTAATTTTGTTAGAAACGCTGAGAGGGAAAATTATAACGAATCAGTTTAAATTCACAGAATAAATGAATATTTAAAAGAGGTAATTTTATCGAAAAGTGTGTTCGCTTCTTAATAGCGTTCCTTTCGCCATTGTTAACGCTGTAATTTGCTTCTGAAGGAACGGTGAAAAGTAAAAATACGCCAAACGTATTTAAAAGGAAGTTCATTAAAAGCCTGAAGCAGTCGTTGAACATTAGAGGTGGCGATTTTGGCAGGTTCGTTGGGAGCAACGTGCAAAGAAAAAATTAGCAAGATGAAAATTATTTTTACAGCGTGGAACGAGTGTAAAACAGAAACGTGCGAGCGCGCAAAGGTAAAAAATTAAGCGGGACAACTGGCGTTTCAGCGGAATATCTAGTTTAAAGGCCGAAAGCAACGCAGGCACAAATATGTGCGAATTTAATGGCAAAGGGATATGCGAATTCCCAATTAGCTACGTTAATTAACCGTCCATATCCGAGCGGCCGAGCCAAAAATGTTGCTTATTAACCTTGTCGAACTGACATTTTTTCGAAATTTCATTCCCTATGAAACGAGATCAAAATTAAATTTAAATAAAGGATTCAACGACGAAGATCCGAATTCTTTGTGAATCATAAGCGATTCATGAAACGGAGCGGCCATTAATAACGTTGGTATTCAAATTACGGAACGACATTCGCTCTTCGAAAATTCCATCGATCGATCATCGCTGAAACCGAAGGAGCGCGTCGCCGGCTCGGTTGAATACACAAATCTCGTAGTTAATAATCGATCGGCATAGCGTTAACTCGCCAGAATCCGAGGTAATTCACGAGATTTGTAATGTTCGGCTTTTCAAGCATTGTACACAGGCCGCGCATTACCGTCTCGTCGTTAGCAGGACGTACATGACGTCATTAGAACGAAGTGCTGCTTAACGGGTAGTTAACACATAATTACTGTGTACAACGCGCGCACGCGCATTGCAGTGGTTTACTTATGACGTCGTCATGCACTCGGCTCGCGCGACCGCCCAAACTAGCGCCCAGATATCAATCTCTCTTTGTCTGTGGAACATTGATTACGCGAATGATTTCCAACTCGAAATCGAATAACGCCGCAACAGCCAAGAGCACCTTCGTGTTTGAAGACTGAGATTCGCTCATACGAAATGATCATAACGAAAAGGTATCACGCAAATAAAGGTAAATTGTTAAATATTGGTAGCAAAGTCGTTGCAAGATTAACTTAAGGGATTGGGAAACTTAGTAGGAAGTTGTTGGTAACTAAGAGAAAGATGAATCGTAATTGAGATATATTCATGTTAATTAAGGTGTTTAGATATAGCGACGTGGGCGGTCGCGACATTAAATTTAAACATGAAATTACATTTCGGAAACATATTGTTGGCCACCGGTATTACAAGCGAAACTCATTAAGTAGAACTTTTGGCAAAACCAAGGCAAACATTAGTAAAATGCTCGATTCTCCATCTGGATTAGAAGCAGTTATTAAGTGGAATTTCCTCGGCCGCGCGGGAAGTTCTGGAGGGTGAGAAACCACCATCGTGCAACGTTACGTTTCGAACACGAAATTCAAGAGTTATTCAGTTAATCGCGGCAGTTGCAAAATTCTGAAATTGCGGCTCTCCGCTCGTTTTCGTTCCGTCCGACGAGGATACGAGTATTTACTTGCCACAAGAATTAATTGTTTGTGCAATTTAACCATTCACATCGACAATACCGAATGACGATCTCTCTACGAGGAATGAAAAAAAACCGGCTGGAAGAGAGAAGAGAAGAAACAATAGGAACGTTAAATTCGAAAGTGCATTTCACGGAAGGATCGTCACGATGTTGAAGTCTATTTAAAAGCAGGCTTCACGCATTTCTGCAACGTTCAATATATACCCGGCGTAGACAGATTCGCAGATTTTCGTATCCCCCGTTTCTAAGTAAATTTACGTTCGAAGCGGAAAGATAGCAATAATTTAATGTTTCCGCATGACTATTTGGGCATGATAATTGGTTGCACCGAAGTATCTGTGTATGAGAGTCGGACACTGTAGGATGAGTGACATGGTTTTAAGCAGACCGAAATGCTCACGTCCTCGCGCATGAAAGCGATTTCAAATTCTGTCGAATTTTTTGTGTCGATTTAATTCGGTAGTTAAGGTGATTGAACTATAATGATATTAAGGATTGCTGTTCCGCGCTTGCAACTTCTCTTTGCAGTACATTTTCGGAATATCTATTTTCGCGAATTGAACCATAATAGCTAATCTCGTAGTAATTAACTTTAACCCTCGAAGCGCAAGCTATATAAATAAGTTTATTTAACCGACACTTGCTTCTCCGTTTAAATGTTAAGCAACACTTTACGTTCGTCGAAGAAGCCATGCTATTAAACGTAAAACGTTTCGCCAGTCTTGCAATTCGTTTTATCCTCCAGCCGCCAGCAAATTCCTCTAATTATACCGGGCGGTTTATTGCCACTTTTTGCACCATTTTTTCTCCATGAAAACTATAAAAACGCTTTAACCAAGAAAACAGAATCGTAGGTTACCAGGGAAAAATAGTCTCTACATCGTTGAGTTGTCTTCAGCGATGTTGCCGAAATTTACAACGACCAACAACATCCGTAAAGAGTCGCAGATTGGAGAGGAACGAAAGCGCTTCTTTTTGATATCCAGCGACATGTGAAATTCCTACGATAACTTCCCGTTTGTTTTCGCCAGCGATGCAAGGAACGATCAAACGCGGGGAGAAGTAAAAAGCAACAAAGCTCGTCGACTTAGATTGATTTTTCCACACATGGAACAGTTTGTATCTTAGCTGTTGCTCCGCAAACGGTAGTTTGCGCCTTTATTTGCCAGCTGCATTCCGTTTGGACGAGTGTATACGAGTTTTAGGTTCTCAACAGAGGAAATACTCTCGTCTATGTGGAAAAACGTGTAAAAGAAATGGCGAGAGAAAAGCGACGAAAGAGGACGGAGACGAAGAAACAGACGAAGAAGACTAGGATAAAAGAGTAGAAGGGGACAAAGTCTGGAAATCTTTGGGAAGAAATCGAAATTGCAGGTTTTCGTCGAAACGCTGGACTGGTAAGACGTGACCGAATTGCCAGAATAAGGGACGGCGCGTGTCCCAGCACCAAGATAAATAGGATATTCCGGATAAATGCTTACCTACGTGCTTTCAAATGGTATCGAGTGTTCTGTACGAGCCGGCCAGGTACTCTTCCGCGACGTTTCAGGAATTTCCCTACAAAGCCTTCCGAGGGTGACACACCTTCTCCTGGTGCTGGCGTATCCCTGGTTGCGGCCGCTGCACAAGACCGACATTACTCAGGCGACATACCGTGAACTAAATGAACCGAATAATTGCAGCTACCGGCTAGGGTTCGCAGAGCTCGTGAATCTCTTTTGCTTTTCGTCGTTCTCCTTTATACCCTTCCGGCAGTGATTATGCCTTGGTTCAACGATCGAAACTTTGCACGAATCCTCGGAATTTGTAATTTTAATTTTAATTCTAACATTTTTCTTGTAGTTTTCTTTCTTATTTGTAGCATTGGGGATCTTATGATTTTAAAAGATTATTCGAATCATCCGTGACCCCATGGAGAAAAAAGAGGACAAGTAAAGTTCTATCGTTTATCATCCGACGGAGGCTGGATCGAATTTTTCTCGAAAACCCTTTCGGGAGCGGACGGACTCTTGACCAGAATCGAGTAACCTTCCCTGTCACAATGCCAAAGTCACTAATGTCCCTGTGCAAAAAATCGCGTCACGCCCATTCTCGATCCCTCAACGTCGTTGTCAAGCCGCTGTCAATTGCATGTTCGACGGAACGGCAATTTTCGAACGAGACTCGATCATCGTTCAGGATGTAAATAAAACGCAGGAATAATGAAGAATTATAGAGGCGATGGCGGACAAATGTTTTCCACCGCAGTTACGACTCTTTACGTAGTGAGATTTCCACGAACGACTATTTCTTACTTTACTACGTGTTTCGTGTATTGAACCGGTTTTAAAATAGGTGAAGATTATATGGTCTTCAGATGTCAACGTTTTTGAATGATTTTAAATACTTGAAATAAAAGTCTGATTATTTGACAAATTTCACAGCACTTTCAACGAAGCTAGTCGACGATTCTCGGAGCGAGGGGCACGAATTTTATCAAGCGACCGACGTAAATATCGATAAAAGTTCCATCGACCCGATAGAAAGGCATTTTCAGCGAGGTAAAAAGCTTCTCCCGTAAGAGAAATCGAGATAGTGCGAGAGGTAGAACGAGACGGGACGAGAGCGGGGAGAAGTCGCGGAACCTAATTGCTTGATCGACAGGAACGTCGTTCGGATCTGGACGGAGGAAAATTTCTCCTCGATCCTTCAATGTCGTCGTCAACGTCGCGTCAACAGCACTCCATTACGAGGCCCACGATGACGACAATGTTGGTGTTCTCCCCCTTTCGATCGATCTACCCGCTCTGGAACGGTGCACTTTTAGCGTCTGCGTCTCTCCGGTTGACGGGTAAATATGGGTGCAACTTAAATTCGGCGGGTTATCGACCACGCGCGAATAAAATCCTGCAACCAACGTTCAATCGTCTAACTTTTTACGACTATTTCCTTCTTCCTCGTTCTTTTCAATTTTTCTTCTTTCTTTCACCTCTTTTGTTCTTACAAGCACCGGTAAGCAAGAAAGTGTAAAAAGTTCGCTTAACAACTTAGCGAGTAGGTATCTGGTCGCGGCTGTCGCGCAATTTCCAACGGAAGAGGCACGTCTGGTGGCGCGCGACGCTTAAAAGAATGTAAAAACCGGTATGAACGCTTTAAAAAATTAAACGGGAGCTGCTTCCATTTTCTCCCGTTGCTGTTCCGTTGCCGGAAGACCAGCGAACGGACGAGATTTCAATTATGAACGCGTTATCTGCCGGCGGAGCGCGGGGGGAAAGTTTTCCCATTAAAAGGAGCGCGCGACGATCGAAACGGATTACACGAGCATTAGCACGGAATCTCGCGGCTCATTTTATGCTCCACCGACGAATGGAAAGTTTGTACGTGACGCGGCCACGGGCCCTGTCATTGAATTTGTTCTCTATTTCGTTGTTCGCTTTGATAACCCTTTGTGATAAGACATTTATTATCACTCTACTATTCGAAGTACAGTACCTTTTATTTTCTATAAAATCCTAAGACTAACTTCAAATGAACATTTCAAAGATCGCAATGCTTATAGTATTTCTTCAATTCGATTCAAGTAAAAATATAATGAACATCGCAGTGCTCATTATCCCAGAGTATCGTTCGAGTAATTACGAGTGTATAATTCGTAAAAACAGTAAAAATTCATCCCTGAATAGGTTAGATACAGTTTCACATTCACCTATTTCCAATTCCCCAATATCATCGACACTCACTGTTCTACCTTTTCTCGCCTAGTTTCCCAATAAAAATAAGCATTTCGTAGAAAAGACAGATATCAGCTAGCTGCTCGTCCCGTTGCTCGATCAGAATCTCGCGGCCGGGATATTTGCAATTTAGATACGGCCACGTACAGTGCAGGCGACACGACGGATTCGTCGCATCCAACGACGACTACGACGGGGTGAACGAGGACCAGGAGGAGGGAAGCGGCTGGGAGACAAATGTTTCGGAGGGGGTTGTTGGTTGGTTGCTTGCTCGCAGGCGTCGCGATGTTAAATAATCGCGTCGCCGGCACGTTTTCGCGTAACGAGGACGTTTATCAGGATCCAGCAACCGGGAACTGATTTACAAATAGGCCCCGAGAGGCGGCGCCCCGTCCTTCGTTCGCCCTCTTGCTCCTTTCGCCCTGGCAGAGACGAATCAGGCTGAATTTTCGCGCTGCTGCCTCGCTGGAGGACGCTTTCCGGTACTCGAGTGCCGTCGCGAAACTCGACGAACCGACCCCTCCTCTCCCGATGAAACTTTCGTCCCTTGGCCTCGTGAACACCTCCGTAATACGTATTCTGATGCCACGGCGGAGAGGTCGCGAGTGCACGCTCTCAAACAGCCGGGATCTCCTCTTGCTTTAAATTGAAATTAAAACTGTACGAACTTTTTTGACGATGGTTAGCAGAGTTTAGGATAGAGGCAAGAATTGGCAGAAACAAAGAGAATGCGGAGTACGATGAAACGGAATTCGACTATCCTCGTTTTACGGAAAACTTTCACATAAAATTGAAACGAAATATTGTACAGATCGAAAACGATTCTCTCGTACAATATTTTCTTCAAGCTTGAGGAATTTTTTTAACGATACAGAAAAATAATCGAATTAAGAACGATGCAAAGGACATGGCGAGATTAATCGTGCAATGACACAAATCGTATTATAGATTCCAGACTGTAAATCGTCCTATCCATCGAAAACATTGATCTACGCTACCGAATAGCGAGGTTAGAAAACAGAACGTCTACTTCGCATTAGCAAAGACAAACAGTCACCCCGCGCAAGTTTCTCGATCTCCCTCTTTATTTACATTTGAAACACCAGGAATTCCCAACCGACAGCGCGAACCGACATTTAAATATCCGCACTCGCCGATGTTTCGAATCGTTCTCGAATCGTCGTTAACCGGTTCTCCGGGGTGGGGGAAAATGTATGCGCAGACGTAAACACTGGTTGGCCGGTCGATCGAAGGAAACGAATTCGAAAGCAACCCGAAGTGGCCCGTAATCCCTGTTCCAGGCGCTGCAGTACGACGGACGACCGCAGCCAAGAAGAATAACATTAATTCGCGGGAATTTATATTCCGTTGGTATCTTCGAGGACGAGCGAAGTGGATACCGCTGTCTTTTTCTTGGCATCGGGACGGAGAGTTAGCCTAAGACGCCTTCCCCCTTCCCTTCCCGTCGGTGGCGTCGTTATATAGCCCTTCCCAGGTTTTTCTTCCCCTGGGAAATCATTTTCATTTAAGATCGGCTACGACAACGCCTCGCGACCGAGTCGAACGCGAACTCTAGAATAAATTATTTCCTCGGCCTTCTTTTCTATCCCGTTTCGCCCATCAGTCCGCGCTGGTCTATCCACACCGTGCTCGATTTCCTCGTCTAGCGCAGCATGTTTTGCAAACGTCTTCAACGCCAAAGAAAAATACCCAGAGGAGAGGCTTCCCGGACGGTGGTTCGCTTTCAGCATCAACCTTACAAACACCGATGCCGTGGCACCAAAGAAACGACCTGCCTTCCTTTTAACGGCACGCTTCAACCCTCCTACCTCTGCTGAAACCCTCATGGACGACGTTGTGAAGTAATTATTGCGTAAAACGCGCGGGAAAGTGACCCGTTTGATCGTGGTAAAGCAAATATCAAGGTATTCTAAGTATCTTTCGGAGACTCTCTGTTATTCTATTAAATCATAGAAAGAGATTTCTTCCGTTGGAATACGTCCGTTCCTTTTTGTTCACTAGCGCGTCCCCTTCTGCTTGGATTGTTTAATTTATTAAACAAGTATCAAGGAAATTTCTCAATACCTTCTAATGTAAACAAAGTTTTATCGATCCTACAAAATACTCTACCTCTTCCTTCGGTAAAAAAAACGTTTCACAATACGTACGTACGTACGTTGCCCGTAGCAGTCACTCGACACCGAAACGCAGCAGGTTCTAGTGAAAAAATCAACCAATGCGCGGATGAAACTGTCGTTCCTGGTCGGTAAAATCGTTTCGCTTTAACGAAGTCACGCACAAAGCTCGTCGCGTGCCACGGTCCGCGAAGAATCGAAAAATACATTCGTTCTCGCGTGAAAACGGACAAAAAACACCGACTGACAGGGGAGACGAGAGTGACGCCGGGTCGGGCTACGGATCCTACGGTTTACGAAACGAATATCGCGAGACCATGACATCGCGAGCCTTTGCAGAATGGCCAGCCGGCGTGAAAAACGCGACTGCCGTCGTATTAGCGGCGCGCTGCACGCTGCGCCGGCTGCAATGGAACCAGCATTTGCGACAAATTCGAATTCCAAACGTTCCGCTATTGTCTGACGGAATGGAGGCGACCGGTTAGGGTCACTCGCTCCGCGAGCATCCACGAGCGCCACTTTCGAGTACGCTACGATCATTGTTGTCTCCTCTTTTCAGCCTGAACGTTCCTTTGTGCCCGTTTCCCGTGGGAGATCCACTAGAATCTAAAGTTAGGGTAGGCTTTCGAACCGGTGTTTGATTAAGGTATTTTTTGAACTTTCAAAGAGGCGTTTTGTTTGGGGGGACGTTTCTGCGACGAGCAAATTTCCCTGTGTTTGACAATAATGCTCACAGCTGTCGCTGAAGTGTTTCTCCGTGTATGGTGAAGTATTTTTGCAGGTTTGGAGAATGGGTAGGTGTAGCCGCGAAGTTTATGTCGTGCTGAAGGAAGCAAGAAATGGAAAATGCAAGGTGAGCTTGAAGTGGAGTCCATATGTTACCATACGGAAGAAAAACATTTCGAAGGTGTAGCGGGTCTTTTACTACCGTGCACCTTTTACCTGGATTATTTTTTCACGATTTTAGAAACAAGAACCCACTCCTGTGTGCCTTTATCCGGTAGAAAAACATTTTACTCGTATAATGTTTCTCTTTTAGGTAGGTACATACTTCTCACAAGAACTGCTTTATCATATTTTTAAGGAGAACGAAAGGTCATGTAGCGCACGATCGTTGAGGTTTTTAAAAGTGGTTGTGTATGCGGATACGAACCAGTATCGTATTGAATCGATAACATCGTATGTGACACGAAAATGATAAAATGGTTATCGTCAAGACGCCCCCCCCCCCCAAACATAGAACACGAAAAAGCATTGCATGTGATGTCTATTCTGTACCTCGTCTGTGATTCGGGTAATGATCCGCTATTCCCTGTAGAATATGCGATTTCCCCGCTCGCATTATCGACAAATCGTCGCGGTCGAAGCTATGGGAGTAACAGAACGACCATAAAGCTTCATGGTGTAACGCGAACTGAAGCGGAATAGCTATGATGTAAATCTATATATAGCTTCTGTTCCTCCCCCTCAACGTACGATTTTCCAATTTTTCTTATTGATTCGCCCTTAAGCGTGAGGAAGATGCAGGGGAAAAGTGATGGATTCTTTGTAAAAAATATTTGATTGTTGCTTCACCATTTACAACGATTCTAGGTGCTAACTTACGAGCTATATCTTTTGTCTGTATTGTAATTTCGATTCGATTATTGTTCTATGGTATGAGTCACTCGGAAGACAAATTTATCAACTTGCCTAACAACGTTCTTATCGAAAATTGGATAAATATAGCATGTTGTAATGACCTAAGATTCGCTAAACGTACAAAGTTCGCTGCTTTTCATCCAGCTAATCGTCACGTGGACGCTGCGTGTATACTATTTAATCGCTCGACATCAATGTTTTTTCCAACGCCAGCATCACAAGGCGAAAGCAATTTTCCCACTTGTTTTCTCTTTTTTGAACGCAACATAGGGACTAACAGAATGAAAAAAGATAGAGGGCTAGGGAGAGAAAGGGACAAAACGGAGCCTCGTTGTCGAAACGAAGCCGAGTGTACTCGAACGCGATCGAATTCACGGACGTGCGAACCTCTATTAACGGAATTGAGGCAAATGATGTCAATCCGTCCTGGTGCCGGCCATTAAACGTAATTTTTATCGATGCACCCCGTAATGATGGATATCGGACCGCCGAATCTACCGTCGAATTGGATGAATTAACGGTTAAATCGTCAAGCGCTTTTCAATCGGGCCACTGATTCGCCGTCGTTCCTGATTGCCATTTGCCCGAATACCAAATACGAGCCATTTTTGGTATTGTAATGAGGTTGCATGTTGTCGTATACGCGTGGCCAGCCTGTTGCGTGAAAGAACGCGAAACGTGGCTTAATTATATACGATTAAACGCTGACTGTACTACCAAGCCAGCTAACTAGGTCGCTGCAAAAACGATTTGACGTACTAACGAGTGTGTTTTATTTCCTTTCGATGGTACTGCACGTTCAAAAGCGACAATGTCTCCGCAGGCGATTGAAGATCTCTTCCTATGGAAAATCGAACGACTGTAGGTTGGGTAGATGTGAATAATAATCGGAAACCAATTTGTTAGGTTTATATACAGGAGAAAAAGAAAAATATTACGCAGGAATTGTGATATACAGTTCTGCGATCATTATGAGAGCTCCTCAAGATAGTATAAAGGAATAAAAATCATTTTCGTTAACATTCAAGAGGATTCAGTATTCGATGAACGTCTTAAAGATCTCAAACTTTCTAGCATCTTGACGACTCACATCGACTTTTAATCCATAGTGACTTTGGAATTCATAACAGTGGATTGTACGAGTCCAGGCTCATGTATATCTATGATATAGTACTCGTGAATATTATACTATCCATATCAGCCTAAAGCATTCCAAAGTCATCTCATGTCATATCTTGCGATTCAGAAAATTGTTCACATTGGATCCCACGAGTCCTGTACTACATAGTTCCTTCCAAGCTCGATATCTACTATATTGGATTCTCCGGATACGGAATCGTTCGTATCGACTAACGCGACTTGAGAAACGCTGGTATCAACTCCCACGAGTGTAGCGTCTTCTGTTCTACATCGAGCTTCACTGTACTTGATATCGTCCAATTCGATCAGACATCGGAAGACCTGTGAGTCTGGTTAATTCCAGCAATGCTTCGCTTGTTAAACCAGTAATCTGACAAGAAACTTGCGTGTCTATAAAAAGTTATAATACACATGTTGCACCGTGTTTGATATACAAAGTCCGCTAATCGCATAATCTGCAAAAACGCAAGACCGATGACGAAGAAATGGACAGATTCTTCCCGGAGGGAAGTTTAATTAGCTCATTATTCTTCGATTACCGAGTACTCGGCATCCCACGAACCAGAATCCTAGTACGGAAGGAACCCTAAGAATTCAGTTGTGGGAGCATTGGTTAGAGCGAAAGACAAACATCGCAATGATGATAAGTGTACATCAGAAGGAGATGTCTGGCGAGGTCGTTAAACCGAAACGAGTCGTTAATGAGCGAGAAGCGTCGGGATGAAAGAAGACGAACAACTGGAAGACATTTATCTCGCGTCACGCTCACCCCTCGACGAGATAGGTGTCGCGAAAAAGACGGTACACGCATCTTCCCTTTTTCATCCCCTATCTATTTCTCCCTTTTGCCTTTCCCTTCTCTCTGTGTTCTTCTCTTTCATTTTCATTATTACATTTCCGATATTAATCCTACAGTTGACTACGCAAAATCCCGTAAGATCCTCGACCACGTTCCCTGCGTTCGCTTTCCTTTCAGGGAGGCGAACGTCTTCATCATTCCTTTATTCCTCGCGCGCATCTCGCTGTCAGATACACGCCTTTAATCATCGACCGTGGAAGGAAAAGAAAGCGGCGGAAAGGTGGTTCCTTTGTCTCTGGCGATTTAGCCTCGGACCACTCTTATATAATTACGCCTTTTTCCAACGAGAATAATTCGATTGATCGGCCGAGCCGATTCCCTTTTTCTTTCCCCGGCGGTCGTACATCTCTCTGGCGCCTCCGTTTCCTCTCGATTCATTTACCTTCGTTAATATTTGCTGTCCGGGAATTACGATCTCCCTCGGTCAAAACCCCGCTTCTTTTTTCACCGCCTGATTAAGCCACTAGATCGGTGATATTTTTATTGCCGCATTTTAATCGTAACTGCGAACGTTTATTGGTTAAGTGAATCTGCAAAGAGAAGTTGTTTCGCTGCGACGATCTTCTTATTTCGAAGTCTTTCGACCGCGTTTAATTGTTCGGACGTTTGATTATCCTAACAATCCATTCCTTCGTTTTCCGTTTCATGTTACGCTACATGCTTTTATCGATTCTTACCCTCCTACTTCTCATGTTTCCCTCCTGTGATCTCATATACGGAGACTGCTAATAAAGCTTTCTTTACCCGCGTGTCATACACCCAACAAAAATTCCTCGTCCCGGACAGGCCACCCATCGTAATCGAAACGAGGGAGTCACGTGTGTTCGAGAAACTAATAACAACCACGAAGCTTCGCCACACGGAGACCGAGAAAAACCACGAGCACTTATTTCGTCCCTGAAGAAACGGGGACGCGAAAGAAACTGTAGATAAAAGAGGGTAGGGGTAGAAACGAAGTCAAAGAAAGACAAACCACTCGACCGTGACGACTCGAAAGTTCGGACTCT
This sequence comes from Bombus affinis, assembly GCF_024516045.1. NCBI lineage: Eukaryota > Metazoa > Arthropoda > Insecta > Hymenoptera > Apidae > Bombus > Bombus affinis. The sequence goes on along the minus strand of NC_066344.1, from coordinate 7,638,729 downwards.
GGGAGAGCAACGGGACTCTGGAACGAAACTAATCGAAGAGCACGACGAGGAAACCTCTCATCCCGACCCGAGGACCGCCTCTATTGACTTAGCAAAGTTTGGATTGCCGTGCGGATAAGACGTGCGGCAGAGTCAGCAGGCAAACCGCGAAAGCTTCTGTGAAGCTCCTCCCGTCGCGTCGTCTCGTGAACGGCTCGTGTATACCAAAACTTCCGGTACGCGCTGAGAGCCTAAGCGGGTGGCAAGTCGCGACGACTGACAACCCCCGGCTAACCCGTCGTCGTTAATACCCTGCCAGCGGACCGCCGGAAATTTATCTGCGACCTCGCGACGCGGAAAGCCGACCGCTTTTGTCCCGTCGGCCGGTTCTCCGGCTTCCTAGAAAATTTTCCGTCTAGAACAGCGAGATGCTTCTGCCCGATCTCTACTCCTATGCAGGTTAACAGGTTTATACGCTGCGATCACTCGGCCAATTTGACGTACACGTTTGGAAATAGGAGAAGTTGGAAAACGGAAACGAGTATATTTTCTTTTTATTTTAAAACAGATTGTGTTACAGAAATTTTTACTCATTTCACGAATAGAATGTTATGACGAAGATCCGTTATAGTGACTCAATTGATTTGGATGGTAAAAGGGTTAGAAGATGAGAAGGTTTAGAAAAAAAATATATGAGAATATCTTTCCTTTAGGCAGAACACGTTACACAACGCTTTTTTGTTATTTCATAAATACAATACTATAATGAAGATTCGTTATGATAATTCAGTAGATTTGACGTGTGCATCTTTGAAGATAGAGGAATATACCTATAGCTTCCTTTTAAGTAGAATACGTTTCACAAGAATTCTTGCCTGTCTCGCAAGTAGAATAATAAAGTACATTACACAGGAGTTTTCCTGAATCTACAGAGTTTTTCCAAACACAATTACGATCCTTACAAAAGCTTACGCGACGCGTCGATTTCTTCTTTAGTCACAAAGACGAAGATAAAAAAGACACAACGTCTGTGCAACACATTGCGGAATCTTTTTTATTCGGGCGATGATTCGAACGCAAAGTCCAGTAAACGACGATAAATAAAACCATCGAAATAATAAGGACAGACATTCTTGACACAGCCACGCATATCATGGGTCAAGCGTGAATGGAAAACGGCTTCTGCATGTGATTAATGCGAAACACCGTGAATCAAAGATCTCATAACGGCCTTGTGTCTCAGAGAAACGTTCCGTCCGCATTAACGACGCGTTCTTTGAAGCTCGTCGCGACGTATTTTTATATTTCTACGTGTATTGCCATTAAACATATTACAGTCTCGTTTGATACACACGCGTTTAAATGACTTTCGATAGATGTCTGATCCCTTTCACTGAAACACGCTTTAAATGAATAAAATCATATTTTACCAGCGCAACAATGCTATGATTTTATAGATGCATTTATATATCTGTCACGTTAATTAATACTCTTATACTGTTATATAACATAATATACTATATAATATAATAATACTGAATACTATTTCGAAAAAACAGAAACGATGTACATACGTACGAAACGCGAACACGCGACTACGAAGTTGAACATATTGACACAGAGTTTGTCAAGATAACGCGTCACTCAGCAAAAGCAAACGTGAATGACAGCGATGCAAAAAATAAAGTTCTTTCGTGAACGTGAAGTGATAAGCAGAGGATTAAATAAAATTTGCAACGGTTTGCATATAATTCGATTCACCAAAATCGTGACACATTTTCATCACGAAAGCGGCTATCTACTTTGCAACAAACTTTTAAACGTCGCTCGGAACTTCAGGCGCCTTTTAACTTAAAGAAATCTTACTTGGCAATGAAGATATTCAAGAACACAGAAAGCCTGACACAATTTTACTCTTTTCTACCCCGAGATCGTTACCAACTCGTACAATCTGCCACGGTAACTACTTCTCTAAAGTGTATACGTGGATTCGTTCCAAAGGTCAAATTTCTGACTTTTCCAGGTCGAATTGATTCATCATAAAAATAGAACCACATAGATCACGCGCGACGTAATTCGTCTAGATGCGAATGACGGCTCGATTGGCTAATAAAGGGTGCCATATAACGCGATTTTCATCGTCGAAACGAAGCCTGATGGTCGAACGCTCGTAGGGGTGTATCCGCGTCGCTCTCGCGATAATGGCCGTAATGACGACGATAACGACACACACACTCACACACATAGAGGTCACGCGTAGCACACGTAAACATATACATATATGGTTGAATGCAGAGACTGACGCGATTGCACGATATCATTTAAGTTGCGACTCGTGTCGTTACGGGGCGGGCACTTCCCGTAACAATGATTTCGACGGCACAGAGTGGCTCTCTTAAGTGCACCCGATGGAGCCTGTCAGATGATGTCGTTAACTATGTTATTTCGTTGTCATTCGGCTACTTGCGAACCGATTCTCTCAAGTGAGAACGACGGAGTCACCGGTCTCGAAACGTTTGCCCTGGTAATGAGGACATATTCGCTCGTACTACGGCTGCTCGTTCCAGGTGTCGATAAAGGGAAACGGTATTTTTCACCGTGATTACGATGTCGAGTCGAGCGGAACGGTGGTAGGTGGAGGTATCAAGATCGTAGCATTTCGTCCAATGGGTTCTACGATCTCGTAATTCGCGATGTATAACGTCTATCAGTATATATCCATGATTCGGTTAGTACTTTTTACATCGATGCGATATTTGTGGAAAGAAAATTTAAAGGGATTTTCGTAGCTGGTTCCACAAGGGTATTAAGAATCGAAGGTCGATACTGTCTATAGAATTCTTCCTATTCGTAAGTCTACGAATAAAGGTACATAAGGATAATTTCCCTTTTATACTTTACCCTATGAAAAATTTTATGTAACTAAATAAAAAAAAATCACCTCACCCCGTAAAGCTGTCGTGCGTCGAACGTACGCAGATCGAGCATGATCCTCAGGGCATAAACAACAAAAAAACTGATCCACCCCAACGGAAGTCGAGGCGACACAGGTACAGTTCGCAGAGAGGTTCGTCGATCACGATCGGTAAGCCGATTAAACATTCATGGATTTGTCGTAAAAAAAAATCCGGCGAACACGCGGCATGCATGTGTACGGGAGCGCGGGAGAAAGTAAGAGCTGGACAAGGGGGGTGGGCGCTCGCGCAACGCTCATACGGAATATTTATTATTGCTGCAGACTGGCGATAGTAAAACATGACGTTTCAATTTGAAACGTCGCTGTAAAAGCGCGCGGCCGTAATATCTTTTCAATTTTACCGGGGCCACGTTGCGTCCCGTTCCAGGCCGATATTAGCCTGTAACATTTATTTTGAAGTAATACTTTTCCGAGGGCAATTTATCGAGTATTTCCCGTCGATTCGACGACCGATACGTCGACAGTTTCGTCCCAGCCTCGCGTTCTGCAGCGCTTACACACGAACGCGTTCCGTTCGCTTTGTCTATCCTCGACTTTCTCTCTCTCTCCCTCTCTCCCTCTCGTGGCATATAGTTTGGCGAAGTATAATTAAAGCGACGGTCAGATCGAACGAGGAATGCGATCGTCCCCGAGCATTACAACGGTTAGCAATTTCCATTTATTTATGTTGCTTGTAAATACGAGTCGCACGAACTGGCGAACGGGCCAACGTTACTCATGCGTGATACGTCGCCGCAACCAGCACGGCCAATTGTTAGCGTTTCCACGATCCCGAAATCGAGATCGATTATTTACGCGTGCAGATTTCTATCCCGGCTCGATTTCCCGCGCGATCGGCGCCCCGACACACTTCGCCGACCGATGATTTACTGCTACTCACTGACGATAAGCCACCCCTCTCGCGATCGCTCGTACACGGCTTGTTTTAAACTGTGTACCGATTGGCAGCGTGTGGAACTTGGTTTCGTTTCAACTTTCTGTACATCGTTATGTACTTCGACCTAAATTCTGCGAGCAATTTCTACCTGTTAATAAATAATTACGAAACAATTTCAGTAAATTTTCGACCACCACCTCGTGTTAATTTGATCCATGTCATATCGAAATGTCTCGATAATCCTATATATCTTTTTGGCCATAAACAGCGCAATTCTCCGTCGGCTGTTTAAATCGAGCCACGCGTATGTACATAAATCCGTGTGTACACAGGACAAACAGTTTCACCGAAAAACGAGAAGAGCAGCAGCTACGGGGGTGGTGGATGAAGAGAAGGAGAGGATGCGAATGGAACAAGACGCATGGACCCTCGTCTCTGAAGGTTGGAATATTCCAAAGGACGGTACGTCCAAACGGCTTACCGGATTATCCGATAATCCCATTACAGCGAGGTCATAAAACCATGGAGCTCCAGCTCGAAGCTCGAAAAAGAGCTGTTCGTAAACGGGAGGAAAATAAATAATAAGCCTGGAACCGCCGTTGAATTGACGTGCTTGGTTGCACGAAGGGATAAAGACTCCGTGAACTAATGCCAGACCGGTGCTAAGCGACAAGAATCGCGATTCTCGCTGTAAATTGAGGATAACGCGAGCAGACGGTTGGTGAAGAAGGGATTGGTAAAGTCGAGCGCGAGGAGGGCACGAGGGTAGCACGGAAGAAAAAGCCCAGGCGCGAGAAATGGCGCGCTGGGTAAGAACGACGGACATTTCTCACGTTCGGCGCTCATGAATCATGGAAGAGTAATCCTCGCAAATAGCTGTCGTCTAAGAATTTCACTAAACCTCCACTGCCGCGACCACTTCGACATATGACGGATATTACCTCGTGTAATCGTCGCGACGAGAACTGGCCGAGTGTTCGTTGGAGCTGACTGATTCATTTTGAATAAGTTTGATGTTTGGACGTATTGGTTTTAGCGTTTTGCGGTTGCTCGAATAGAATTGTTTCGACGGTTTTAATAATTTCCAGGTTTTCGTAAATTTTATTGCTCGATGTATATAGAGATCGTAGTATAAAAATCTGTTCAGTGTAAAATTAAAGTATTTATTAATTGGAAGGTGCGTGTGCTTTTTGGGAGTTGGTTTTTTAATGAGATTTCAAAACTATGTATTTTTAAATATACTGCAATAGCTGTGTCATCTCGCAGTGTCATTTTATTTGCAAATTATTTATATTTTATTTGAAGTTGTATGTTATATGCATTCGCATTGATGCAATAACGGAGTCCCATAATTAATGATTTATGCCATTCTATTTTGGATCTCCTCATTCATAAAGAAAAACTCTATGAAACTTGACATCCAAACGAATCGCCATTTCCAAGATTGAAATCCGTCTCGCGTCAGTATGAGAACAGGGTCATTAAGATGAATTTCCGCAGGAGGGGATCAAGAATTGGTTTTCGGGGCGGCAAATGTTACCGAGACAGCTGATAAATGGTAGATAAACGTTTCTTTTTAATGACAGCCACGGTTCGCACCTGGAAAGGATTTCACCGGCTGCTCCATCTCGCCCGTTCGTCAAAAAGAAGGATAGCCGTTCATGGAAGTTTTTCCTTGCAAATGCAAGATAAATAACGCTTATCTTTCTCGCGGGTTAGACTTACCTCCATCTCGTCCCTCTCACCCCACAAACTTCTTCCATCGTTCGAACGTACCAGCCAAGATAACCAAGAGAAATCCTAAAGAATTTTCAATGTGGCTCGTAGCACGTTGAATTTATCGATAGAATTCGAGGCAGAGCTGCCGTCCATTCGCACCATGAAGAAGAAAATCAGAGCAACGATACGCTCGACGCACCTGCAATCCCTGTGGAGTTCGTTAACGCACGATTATGCCCTGTTGGCCATCATTTTTCATTCCCATCCTGCTGAAAATACGTATTTCCGGGATTTTATGCACGATACGCAAACAACAAGAAGAAACAATAAAAGTACACATATATTTGAGATTGAATAATATCATACAGCGGATGTTTGATCGAGCTCTGATCAAACTCTGATTGAGCTGCTGTCTATTCGAATCAGCAAATAATAAAAATCTTCTAAAGCCTTCTACCTTTCGATGCAAAAATATAACAAAGCTGATATCAAATGGAATATTTTAAAAATTTGGTCAATTTTTCCAACACCATCAAACTGTAATAAATACGCGAGTCACAGAGGGATAGATGCGATTAAATTGGTGAACAGCGTATAGGGAAGAAGGGAAATTTCGCGTCTGGAGGTTAAAGCTCGAGGAAGGGGTGCAGAGTTGCACGTTGTGGGGGAAAACGTCGGTGGAAGATCCAAAGGGGGTGATCCCAGGGACGGTAAGATAACGCGGTTGGTTTAAACCGTATTACCTAAGCCGGTCGGTGAGCGGAATACGCGGTCTGGCCACCTGCATCTGCACCATACTACCCTCTGCATGCGCGTGTTGCATTAAGGGTGTATCGTATGCCGCATAAAGATGGGAAACACGCGCCTTCAGGGCGTCATGTAGTCTCGATTAAAAAGAACGAGAATAAGGGAAGAAAGAGGAAAGATGTTTCTTAAGCTTAGTCACCAGTAAGCCGCGGGCAACTTATTCACGACATATTTCTATTCATTCTGCCAGCAACCATCCGCTATCTGTATATGGCAATTTCCAGACTGGTCTCCTAAGATTTTTTATGGCGGATACGGAAGTACCTCGAATGAAAATTGGGAGGTTGCTTCGAGCTTTGATTTTATTCCAGATTTTTCTGGTCTTTTATTCGGAATAGAACGAAAGGTTTCGATGTACGAGCACCTCGGAACCTAAACTGACTAATTCCACATTTTATCAATTTCTTAATGTCACATACCACGTTGTTCATATACTTGGAGTATTCAGATTTTTAACACCGTGAAATCCTCGAGCACTTCTAACGTTATAAATACTCCTATAATTTAGTTTCAAGGAGTGCTATAGTCCCTATAACTACAAACTATAAACTTAAACAGATAAGAGTGAAATCAAAAAATTGTAGCTACGAATATCGTCGATAAAAATCTCGAAGATGGATATTTTCCTCCTACAGAGGCGACTTTACACATGAACGTTCACTTCGTCACAGACACAGTCTGATAGGTCAATAGAAGGAGCTTCGAGCTTGAATCGAGCCGTTAGGAAGGTAGAGCACACGTTTCGTTCGGTCGCATCACGTGCACGTTCGAGTTAACACCGCGAACCACTTCAAATCTGACACCGCATTGGCGCACGTACGCCACTGACTAAAGTGTGTATGTTTGCACTGGCAGTGTTCTGCTAACGAACCTATCGTTGCAGCTTCAGCCAACCGTTTCTGAACCCTTTTCGTAAATCTGTTCGCTCTGTCTGAAGCTACACTTCGTCTCCGCAGCCTCTAACATTGGTTATCTCTCGCTTTGCGTCTTTTCGATCCATGCTCATAACCAAATCCAATCTGGTGAATTTACGCGCGAATCAGAATTATTCGTGGTTCAACCGAATATTTGCGACGACATACATAATCTACGCGAATAATCTGACGGTATCGAAACACTTCTACTGGATAAACGATATTTGGTTTGACGCATTACAAATGAAATATCCGCAACACGAAAAGGTAAATAAATAATGCTGTGCCAATACCAACGTAATAATTGATAAGTAATACGATATTAATACTTCGGTCCTATTAATTAAAATAAATTATAAACACAATGTTACACTCACATTAAGAAAAGAACGAATTGAAAGCTATCATTGCTTAATAGTTATCCGTATGGTATTTAGTCTTTTCTAGGGCTTCAATTACAATTCAATTGCTCGCGTAAATCTTCAAGAAAGAAAGAGAACAGAAAGAAGACGAATTTAAAATAACCCTCGAGCTATTCCCTTTAACTTCGTCCTTCCATCTTCTTTCATTACATTCTAACCACATGACAGTGTCCACATGAATGAGGCAGAGGCAATGCAAGCCGCAAATCGCGTGGTGTATCCTTGCAACTGCTCGAAATTCTTAGACGTGCGAGTGGTGAATGAGGTCGGTGCGCCACAGCAAAGCCACCGAATGCAACGGCTCGTTCCGTCGATGCGGTTCATGGAAAGGGTGGAACGAGGTACACGAGAGATAGGGAGAAATGGGTCGGGGGAGGAGCAGAGACACGGTGGAGTAGTAACGTAACGCTAATCCAATTTGCTATGGCGCTGCACTTTGCGCGGGCACCATTTTCAAAGAGGGACACGCGGCAGAAATTGGGCTGAACGCGACGAGGAAATACCGTCTCTACGTGACCGTAAATAGCAAATAATAGCGGATGACCTATCCGATCCAATGCGAACAAATGATTTTTCGTTTATAAATAAATATAACATCGAATCGTTGTAAATAATGCGAAAAAATAAATAGTATTTTTTGTTGAAAGACAAAGTTAGTTCATTGAGGTTAGTCGGTATTTTCTGTTTTATATCTATTGAGCATTTTTTTTTTTTTTTTTTTTTCTAAATCAACTTAGCCGCCTATCTATCCAACCTTGAAACATTCCTGAAACCGATTTACGTTGCAAAAACTGTTCGCTTCCGTGAACCCCGAAACGCGTTGCCTAACGAAATAGAGTCAGTTTGTAATGGCCGATGCGTTACAGGAGAGCCGATATCGATCGTTAACAAAATATACCCAATATCAACACCGATGACACAGCAAACTTTCCCAAAAAATACATATATGTATAAAGGAGAAGAAAAATTGACTACACAAATCGAGTTGGAAGGGAGAGAAATATATGCGCTCGTGTTTCAGTTTTGCGATTTATTTAGCGAGTTTGGCCTCGAACCGTGTATATTCGCTTATAAAGTGACAATACACCGAGCAGTTAAGAAACGGTAAACTCGCGTTGGTTAATTAGCCAGAGAGTTTCAACAGAGTTGCTTGGAATCCGCTTCGAGATTTGTTCGAATACGAGAACACGACGGTGAAACGCGGTCAAACAACAGTTAGCATAGAGGAAGGGCGAACGTTGCCTGTCAGAAACAGTTACGAACGCATTTAAGGGACTTAAATCGGGATGTCTGTCCTCGGGACGAGCGGCTGGTTCTTGTAAATTGAGGAATTCACGGAATCCACGGCAACTTCCGACCCGGTAGTACAGAATCTAAACCAAACCGATCTCAGAATAAATTCGAACGAATCGTATTTAAACGAACGAGCAATTAATTTCAGTTTGCCAACTTCGTTTGCATTCTCGATTACGATTTCTGAAGTCGAGTGCAATTATCGATGCAAACTTGTCGCGAAAAATCGACGTGACCTTATCTCCATATCGTTAGTTCGTCGCATTTCGAAGAAACGTTTGAAAATACTTCCAAATCAAGAGGCAAGACGAATATAATTTTTGGAATAAGTAAACGACGATAAACTAAATATTAGCTGAAACACTGATATTTACGATCTAAATATTCTTCGAAATTTATTTATTATTAAATAAAATGTAAACACTGTAAATTACATAGAATCCTTCTGGCAGTGAAATCATCAGTAGTCGTTTCCGAGTATCTAAATGCAAAGTGCAGGAAGAGTGTGCGGAGTTTCTAAAGAGACCTGGTTTAGAGTTTGATAACGCGCGCTATTTAAAGTTTACGTGGTATATTGCAGCTATTAAGCAACAAATCCAGTTATCGTTAAATTAAAGAATCTTCTCGCGTGCGAGAGTATACTCAGTGTTCCATCGCGAGGAATATTGAGCGTTAAAACGAGAAACACAGACAACAAGAGAAACTATTTTACGTCGGATATTGCGAGTTAAAACGTCTGCCAGATATCGGGATAAGCAAAGGCCAAGTCTCATACAGAGTCTGTTTTCGAAAATTTAAAATATTCAACTGGATATTTGCAAAAACACGAAGATATTTCAGAAGCCGGAGGGTGGTTCCGAGTAAATAAGAAACGCGGAGCTTGAAAGCTTTCACCATTTATCAAGAATTAAAAGGCACCCAGCGCTTGCTAAAAAAAAAGCCCCACGTCTGGTCGTCTCGTAAATCCGATGATACGAATCTCGCCAGAGTCTCGAACTTACCTCGAGAGCGTCGCGTTTACCCAGTTTTGTAAATTAACCACCCCATACACTTTCATTTATTTTATGAAAAGCAAATCCGCCGTAACGCGATAACGTGCTCCTTTTTACCCCGACATCGACGAAACTCGTTGCTACGTTACAGTGCCCGGCTACTGTATTAAGAAAAATTAAACACCCATGTCTGCTTTCTTCGTGGATGAGTACACCGAACTGAGAAATTTGAAATAATGCAGAAAGACATTTTCACCGAACGATATTGAGCAATACTCATTTTCAATGAACGAATAACAATGCCATTCAGAAATAAATAAATTAAATTACAGAAAAAAGTGATGATATATAGGAACATAATCTTTTTAATTTACCTCAGAATTTACCGTTATTTACGTGATTTTGTCACAAGAAATGAAATTATGAATGTAACACATTTGTTTCTTGAGAATTTAACGTACTTGTGTAATAAAAGGCAGGATTGAACAACAGAAGTAATAATTGTTTAATAACGATCTTCACACTTGGTCGAACGAAATCGGCTGATTTTGGATGTCGATGCATCTCGCGTAACACGAAAAAGGACAGGAGAGAAACAGAAAAACGACAGACGAGAAAATCAGCGCGGTACGCGCTCGTAAATAACAAGATAATTTATGATCGTTACACAATGATCGTCATAAATTGTATTTCTGCCGGACGACAGAACGTGCCGTTATGCGAGGAACTCCGGTTCCGCTGGCGCCCTCCATGGTGCGCGTCCCGACGTCGATATATTTTACCACGGGAACGCGATACATGGCCAGCATAATTTATCTGTTTTCAAATATGCCCGTACCGATAAATTTACATATTTTAATATAAATTCCTAAATGCCGGATCTGTGACGGCCGCAGGACACGACAACTTTATCGATCATTTTTATCGTTCTTCCGCATGTTGTCTTCTTGCAACTTTCGTCCCATTCCTTTCCATTTCCTTTGCCGTGAAATTTAAAAAAATGCAGCCAGGAAAACGGGGTTCATAACAGGGCCTGCTCATCGATTTTCTTTTTTAATAATAGAGCGCAACGGCTGGTAATTGGGAAATCGTTGATACAGCAGGGATGAAGAGCAATTGAGAGGCCTAAAAAATTTATCAGGAATTTTGGAAGGCTGCGAAAAAATTCCATACCGCATATCGACCGCGAATCAAAATTTTTTCGCATCTTGTGGAAAGCATAGCGTGGTTTAATCAAGTCACGATTCCATAGAGTCGTTTTATCGACGCGATTCTCAACCTTCGATTCTCTATCCTCTCGAAAAAGAAATATCAGGGAATTAAAAAATTCAGTGGTCTATGTCTTGACCATTATCCTTGCGAGACATCGGTACAAGTATAAATTCCTTTTGGAAGCTTCGTGACAATATATGGCAAGTACAGAACGTTTCAAAGTTAGCGGTATAACGAAAAAGTTTGAAACAGGTGTCCCTAAAAAAGCTCGCCGACTAAATAAAAGGAAACTTGTTCAAAAATTACATTTTTATTATGACAGATTGTCAGACAAACAGAACAGAGAAAGGTTATTAACCGTGAAAAGTGGAGCCCGCAAGTTGGGAGCATCCTGTGCACGAAACCCCGAACTACTCGAAGCTCGTCGGAAGTTGTTTGACACCTTAACTGTCCCGTGCACAGAGATGCCTCGAGTGACAGTAAAGCTGTGCACAATGTGAGCTTTTGCCTTGGCTGTCGGAAGTTTGCGTGCAAACCTCCTCCTTCCAGCGTCGAGCAAATGTACACTCGTACGTTGACGTACATGCTCATCGAGTGTTACGACTTTTGCCGTCGTAAAACTTTTGCTTCGTTTTTTTCCCTCGTAATCCCTTTTTATTCCTCTGTCAGATGTATATTCGATAACGGTTACTCGTTGATTTCATTTAAATTTATTATCACAGTACGCGCGTTTCTACGATGTAACATTTATTAACGCAATAAATTACAATTTTAACGATGTTGCTGCATTCTCATTTTACTCAACTTTCGAAACACGAAAGTGGAAAAAAAAAGGAAACACACGAGGAAAAGGAAAAAAGATACCAACGGTTAAGTACTTTTCGGGTTGTCCCTGTGAAAATTGAATTTCCACCGGTCTCGCAGTGAATCGGTCAATTAATGCACGAACGTTTGACGTGGAGTCATCCGCGTCGCGATAAATTGCGATCGAATTTTCGAGTGCACCGTATATTTAACGAAATCGCGAGCCGCGGTCTATTAGCGAACGCATTACGTAAATTATATTGGGCTGGCGCATTAATCAGTGCAAGAAATATGCTCTGACCACGTACACGGAATATTTAATGACGGTTCCGCGTGTGCGTGAGGCTCGAGCGAGCGCGACACAACGCGCGTTTCGTTCTCACTATCCGCCGGTGATTACAACTAATTAGAGATAGCCCGATCGCAGGCAAGAGTAAGACTCGTAGTTAGTAACTGTTGCTCGCGTATCTCGAATTAATAGCGAGTCCGGTCACGCAGCCCAATAATAGCGCCAATCATTGAATCCTAAGGAGCCGCGGAGCCTATAATTATGCCGCGGCTGTGTACCGTCAATTCGCAGTTTGTAATCAATATCGCGTAATTTGACTGGAGATGAAATGGTCGCGCGTAAATAGTTTCGCATGGCCCCGTGACACTCATCAGTGCGAATGGCCACGTTTAAAACTTATCTACGTGAAAGAATCTTGCAAGCGGAGATTTAGCAAATTGAATTTTATTGCTATCCATATATATAGATTACTCTTAACATCATAATTAATTAGACGAGATACACACCCTGTTACATATTTCTTTCAGTTTTCGTGTATGGGAGAATCTGATCTAATTATAAGGTTCGTTTACATACCTGTGACAAACCTGTTACAAACGCATGAGAACATTAGGCTTCACCAGTGCGTTGAATAGTGAGTTCGGTAATCTACAATTTCATCAACGACACTACTACTACCATGTACCACTCTTTGTCTAAATTGAATTGACTGCTAGAAGCCACTTGGCTCAATGCAAATATGTCACGAGTGACCGCTATCTTAACGACCTCAATAATCCATCAGATTAGTTAATTGTACATCTATGGTAGAATTTGTGCTCAATAGCCTCCAGCAATCAACTCTTGAAAGCTTGGTAGCTTAAACAGAGGGTTGGTAACAGACTTACTTGCACCTCGGGTCGTGTACCTAACGCGTAAATCACAGCATCGGCGATGTCTTCAGGTCGAAGAGCCGGAATATTTTTCAATGTTTTCGATATTGTAGGCGTGTGTCTGGCTATATCCGTTTCAACGATACCCGGACTGATACTCTGCAAATAGAAACGAGTAACGTTGAAAACAAGCAGAGACTGGTCAAAATTATAAGGCTCATAAAAGCTTTTATAGCGGCGGAAGCCACCCAAACTTACGGTGATTCGAATCGGTGCTTTAATGGCCGCCAATTCCCGTCTCACCGTATGCGTTAATGCAACATTGCCGTGTTTGCAAGTCGGGTACAGGTTCCAGCCATTACAGCCATCGATTTCCGAAAGGAATCCACTCGGAATTTCGTGTCCCAGCACGCTGCCGTGCGAAACAAAAAATTGCTTCAACAGGCTGCCCGTGGCCACCCATTTGCGCGGCGTTTTATTCGAATCGACTTCGAGTGCAAACAGCCGGAACGTTTGTTTCGGTCTTAAAAGCGTCGATCCTCTTTTTTCCTTTCTCCCTTCCCACTTTTATTCTCTTTTCTATCTGTCCTTTTTTATATCTCCCCTAATTTTTTTTCTTCTCGATTCGTAGAAAAAGGGACGAGCAAAATTTCCGTTGTGCTTTCTCAAACAACACATTCTCTCCTCACGTATCTCTTTCTCTCACGAAGTACACCCCACGCAAGAAATTCGACTCCCTATAAAGCTTCGAAACTCCTCGATCATTAATGAGAAGACGATTGGTATATACAATTCCTCAATTTACATGCGAACAAAAGTTCCTTGCTCGTGCTCGAAGTATATTCCACGGAAGTTGCTCATTATGACATTAATGAATCATTAATAACGATACACGAGATTCAAAAAGCGGCAGATGAAAGATTACGTCAGACGTTTGTTCGTAAGCTAATTTCGTCCTCTAATAATAATAAATGGTAAACATAGACGCACGAAATATTTTACAAACGTTTCTCCCATTTGAATAATTAACTCTTGCGTTGCCAAAGACATATATACATATATGCACCACATCATAATTAATTAAAATATTTAAATATTAATGCGTACATTTATAAATTTATATGTTTATATACCGAAAATGCTTTCAGTTTCGAGAATACTGTGCCAAAAGTGTGAAATAACTGACGAGTAAATTACAAATCACGACGGCAGTAATAGGAGGTGACGATGAACAGTGGTCGCAAGAGACAGACGAAATACAGTCGCGTGCACGCGAAAGGTTTCGCATGTGGATGGATGAACGATCGGACAAGACGAGACTCGGAAGCAACAATACCTGTTGATATTGAAAATATGCCCTTCGACGTTCCGCTGGCGCATCGAGCGCACCGCCCGATTGATGCACACGGCGGTTGCGAGGACATTAATATTTAACAGCCTTTCGAATGCCGCTCTGTCGCTCTCTGCAAGTGTAATTTATGGAATTTTTTAAAATGCGTCAACGAGCAGGCGAACGAGGTTTCGAGCGTAATACTCTCGGCCCACCTCGCCCTTTATGGACCAACTATACACAGAGTATAAAGGTAACAGCCCTTTTTTCCTTAGTTACGTATAAGTACCCGTTGTGTTTTTCATTGATGATGTCATAAGAAAGTCGCAGAAAAAAATGCGACGCGTAAGTACATTTTTGTTGATTGTCTGATTTCAATGTTAACTGTAGGAATAAACAAAAGAATTTGAATCTGACATAATCGAAAGTGGTAAGAACCTATTAAGTTGAAATGAATTAAGCTATGATTATTATGAGATAAATAAATAGTAATATTACTAAGTGCCGGTCTAAGTGCCGGGAAATCTGATAACAGTAAAATGAAGTCATTTGTGTAGGATATCGAAGACCGGTAGCCATGGAATTCGATATATGTAGATATTTTATACACATATGTTGTCGAGATCAACGTCCAACTCTTAACCTCGCGCATTTTGCAGTTAAATAAATTAAGTAAAACGTGAAAACTGTTCTTTTAACAAATCGAAACAAACGACTAGTATTAAGTTATTTTCCTAGTATTAAGTTAAGTTCCAATATCAGTATTATCAATGGTACTTAGAAAATCAAACGATCAAGTGAGATAACGCATATAAAGAACACTCGAAAAATAGTTTTTTCAAGGTTAGAAGATGCTATTAATTAGATTATTATTATATATACTGATACCGACGATTCGATCTAAATCGATTTTGCGTAACTTCAACGGCAAGCTCTAAAAACATTTCTCGCATGCAAATTACGCGAATATTCGATAGTATTGTAGATTCTTTCTCTCATTACGGTCAGCAATTATCTTACCAATGACGCGAGTGTACTCGATAACCCCGGCATTATTCACCATGACATCGACGCCGCCGTTCCACGTTTTTTCATCGTTGTTCTCCAGGTAGTCGAAAACATCCTTCAGGTCATTCTCGTCACTTATATTGCAACGCATTACGCATAGTGTACCCCAATTTGCATTCCACTCATTCTTGAGAGTTGATAATTTTTCAGTTTGTACATCCAACGCGAGTACGTTTACTTTTTTCTCTAGAAGAGCTATCGTAATTGCTCGCCCGATGCCGGATGCTGCGCCAGTAACGATCGCCGATTTTCCGGCCCATCGTTCCATGATTCTTCCTTTTCACGTTCCTCAAGTTCCGCTAGGTTTTGAGAGAAACACGGGGAAAATTGCTTTTCTTATTTAGACAAACGAGCTCTCCCAAATTCCAAACTTCCATAAAATTGTAAAATTGTAAAATATTTCATAAGTTTCAAAGTGTCAGATTGCAAGAAATTTACAATAAAGTTACAAAATTCTACAATATTCCAAAAGATCCAAAGTCTGAAAATTCTACGCAATCTCAAAATTTCAAAAATTCGAAGAACTTCGAGCGCTATTCGTCGTTGAGGATTTATTTTGCCTGTTAGAAAATTTATGGTTTAGCTAGGTTAGTTTAGTTATCGTTGAAAGATAGAGTCAATGACATTAAGATTAACCGTCACTTACCAAATAAGAGAGATTGTTATCACAGGCGCGTTTCAATGACGCGAAATTTTTCGATGTATGTACTTTGTTGGCGAGTGGAACGTGTTATACTAACTGCGCAACTGTGCAACGTATCAATTATAGAAGTCAAGTGCGTCACGACGAGGAAGTCACGTAATTGACTATCACCAATCGTGTTTGAGATAACAAACGAGAAGAGTGGGGAACATTATATAATCAACAAGAATCGTCCATAAAGTGCACTATGATTATGATTATTTAATTATCATTTAGTTTAATTGCCAAAAAAGATAGTTTAAGCTGTGTTTTCCATTTATCATTTTATTCGTAAATTATACGAATGAATAGCTTCGAAACGGGGAACTTCAGGCACGTTATATACAAAATATTCGTCTGGATGATGGTGAAGCTATGTTTTCCATTTATCATTTTATTCGTAAATTATGCGAATGAACAGCTTGGAAACGAAGAACTTCAGGCACGTTATATATAAAATATTCGTCTGGATGTTTATGGTAGGTTATCTGTTAGATACACATGCTTATCGAACAGTATAATTGCAATACGTGGTAGGAAACAA
This sequence comes from Bombus affinis, assembly GCF_024516045.1. Classification (NCBI taxonomy): domain Eukaryota; kingdom Metazoa; phylum Arthropoda; class Insecta; order Hymenoptera; family Apidae; genus Bombus; species Bombus affinis. Next base: position 7,621,948 of record NC_066344.1, on the reverse strand, counting down.
AAGAAACGTGAATCAATACGTAAATACGTGAATCATATGATTGATTTAATTCATACACAAATATATCACGATAACGCATGAAGATATATCTCGTCTTTTGTAGAAGATCACGTATGTTTGTAGATTTTTTGAACATTTGAAAAACCTAACAGACCTCATCCTATTATCTCCATTAAACTCCCATTACCAAACAAGATGTCACTTTTGATACTATTCAAAATCAAGCTTCTCCCGTAGTACCGCAATCTCTCGATGATTTAGCACGCAAACACAAATACAAACATGTATGATTCGTGAGATTACTACATGTCTATACATATACTGCATATACACTCTGAAATGACGCTCGAAACAAAGCTACTTCGGATTAGATAGATCCATTTATCCAGTGGTCAGATCCGCCGGTTTTGCCGCAGTCTTTAGTTGTTTTAACTGAAGGACGACGTGACCTGTCGCAATCTCTGCTTGTATCACAGTCACATCTGTTTCTGCGTGCGATATCTCTACCGAGACGTTGTCCGGAATATCAGGCGTCGGCTTGAAATCCCAGAGATTGCGGCGGACAACTTCCAGATATGTATTTACTATATTCGTCAAAGAAATCTGCTTTCGATCCGTTTTCTCTTCGTCTCGTAAAGGAGCCTGGCTGTCTGATCGGGAATATTGTTCGTGAAGTTGGCGTCAAGAGACGCCGATGCCATGGCCTTGAAGTACGAGGGATGTGGCAGAGAAGTTCGTATACTGTATTCGAAGGGACGAAATGCGACGTTCGAACTTCGCCAAGTACGGAATTTTCAAGTTTTCGTGTTTTTAATCATCCCCCTGAGACATGGAATGGAGTCTTCGTGATTCCTCTGCATGAAAATTTGAAACACGCCGGTCGTTACTCGGAAAGAACCTCTATTTCCACGGTTCCTATTAGAATTCTCAATTTCTCCAGTCATAAACGAGAAAATTGAAAGGGGCATGATGAAGAAGCGCGGAAAAATCTAGCCACGGAAACAAGGTGATTCGTGTTCGTATCGTAAACTAGGTTCACATTGGTGCCATTAACAGTGCACCGTAAAATGTCCAACTAAGAACATGCTCTCGCATTTACGCGTCGACGAACAGCAAGAAGTATAACGGTAACTATAAAACGGTAATCGAAATGTGTAGCGAATGAACGAAGAATCGATGCGAACGAACACGCATTGTTGTTCGCGACTTAAAATTAAAAATTCGGATCGAATACGTAACGCTACGTATCGAGTATCGCAATCGTATCGTCCTCTTTTAGCAAACACTCTCCAAGATTCATTATGCCTACTATTCTAGAATCGATAATTCGGGAATGTATGGTTCTCGAAATCAGCGTGCTTGTTTCTTTACGGATAAAGGATACCAGCTCTCCAAGCGCAATAACAACGGCGTGTATCGATCTAGACGGCAGCTGGTCCAGTACTGGGACCCGGAACATTATTCTCGTTCGCGCGGCACCGCGAGGAAATCAACAAGAAAACCAGCGGAAGCTTTAGCCGTTTCCTGGTGCCGAGCACCAGATGCTCCTGTAGCACGGTCATTTCTCAACGTTGCCGTGATTATACGATTCCTCCCCGTTCTATTTACCGCCATCATTCCCATAGTATTTTTCACGCGAACTAGAATTTTGTCGATCTCAGGATTTTCAGATATATTATAATAATATATTCTTTTACGATTCTGGTGTGAATCGTTGCGAATTTAAGAAATATTTTTCCTACGAATTCTTTTACAGAAATTCCTGGAAGTTCCCTCGACGAGCGTTGGAAGATTCATTACACGGAGGTATTGTATGAATATCTTCTTGGCAAGGAAAAAGGTGTAATATATTATTTACGCTAAAAAAAATCTGACAAAATCCTGTTACATCGTACACATAATAAATATTTATAAACGAAATCATTTCTCAATTACAACCACGATCTTCACCTTCGAGTTGCTTTTAAAATATTCAACGAGAACCTTTGGCATTCGTTAGAAATTCATTTTATCTTGATGGCGAGAGATGAAAAGAGAAAGGGAGGAGATAGATCAATTTCGATGAAACGTAGATCCTGCTTATCGTGCGAGTACATTTGTGTATATGTATGTATTTAATATTGATATCCTGCATTCCAGCGGAATAATACCGGTTTGTTTTCCCTTAAAATCTGAGCGTCCGCCATTTGTGTACCTAAGAAATTCAAATACCGCGACCCAACCAACCGACAGTATTATTCTAGTTCGTTGTAGACGACGAGGAAATCAACAAGAAAGCCTGACCCGAGCTGGTTTCCGTCTCGTGTTCCATGGTTTTACCAACCGCCAGATGCTTCCGCCACTCGATCATTTCTCATAGTTGTCGTGATTACCGCATCGTTTTGTTACCACCGCTCACCACCGTCTGCTGTATTTTTCTTCTCTATACAAGCGTATCAGATACGAGCGAATTGCCACGTACACATACGAATAGCATCCGCGACGATTCGCGGGCGTAATCCGGTCGACAAACATTTTTCAGCTGTAGCAAAGAGAAAAGTGCTTTCGTCCAGTGGATTAATTGCCAGACGAGGAATAATTTAAACGCATTCGCGGCGCGAACAAATTTTGGGCAACCCCCGTGAGCGAGCGTTGGTCATTGCGAAACGTTTTCGCTGCGTGTCTTTGCTGCTCGTTTTTGCTTTCGACGCCCGCTCGTTTCTGCGCGATCGATCCGACGATTAAACTTTCAATAATTGCAACCGTCCGGGCAACGCGCTCGATTAACTGCAAGCTGTGTATTATTGGGAGGCGAATTCGCGTTGATCGCGATATAGCTTCTGTTTGTCTGAAATTATGCGAAAAGAGAGACTGGAGGGAGAAACTTGGAATCTCATTTAGGAGGCGTTACATATACGTAAAGAAAAATAGGAAGCAATATCTGAAACGCTTTGTTCGCGCAGGATGCACGTCATCCTCATGCATGCCGGTTAGAAGATACGATTAACGAGCAAAGCGAAGGAAGTTCTCTTTTCCCCTCGGGCTTCCGTTACGTTCTCTAAAACAGCAGACGTCTATCTCGGTAATTTCTCAGCGTGAACTATTATCACACGTATTCTTCCGTAATAATACAATTTTCCGCCCTTTGTCGCGCAGATACGAACGGTAATGAGCTGCGCGTGACGTCGCTGCTTTCCTGTATTTCTTTCGCTTTCTATACTCTTTTCCCTCCTTTTTTCCTTTCGTCCTAATGGTATCGATTCATACGCTAAACGAGACGGAAATATCCTTTCGAGAGGGAATAAATTACACGCTTCACAACGGGCAAATTTCACCGGGGAACGAATGAAATTTGCGAATTTCTTCATTCGCTGTCCGGCCAGCGTTTTACCACCGAAAATAACAGACGCGACGGCTAAGAATTTGCTCGTGTTATTCTACTAGAATTTGGTCGGGTATGCTGATGCATCATAAAACGTGGTTTATTTTACAGGATAGAATTCGACAGACTAAAGTAATAAGGTATAGATTGAGCGTAGTCCTCTTCCGATAACGCAATTTATTAAGATAATTTTTAACTTACTACTAAAATTTATTCCAGTGATATATGAAATATTCCTTGCTCTTTTTGATATTTTCATGTTTTCATAACTTTGTACGAACCAACATTCTTTTACGTATAATAGTTGTACTATCAGTGAGCAAGCACAAATAAAATTCTACTAGCTCATTTTTATAATGCAATTGTCAGCAGACATTGAATATTTTTGAATATTCTCTAGCACACTTTTGGAGTATTACAGTCTGTACTCTCGTGCGAAATAATTAAAGACGTAATATAGATCGTCTGCGAGCAGCGCTTGAAATTGAAATTCGTACGCACGTCCGTTCCCATTTTCTCTTCTCATTTTTCATCATTGTTCATGTCGGTGCAACGGTCAATGGATAGACAGGCCCACGGTGGAGATTAAAAAGAAATGACTTCTCTATGAAAGAGAATAGCAATTGATGTCGATGGAAAGACCTGGCAAATTTTTTCGGACAAAAACGAGAATTCTCGTGACAGTTTCACGGAGCTCCTTGCAATTCCGTTCTCGAGACATTTTCTAGTGGCATTAGGAAGAAGTTATTTGAAAACTTGCTAGGAAGCTTAAAGGAACTAGCGGGAGAACGGGAGGGAAAAAGCCAGTTTAGTCAATGACGTTCAATTTCGCTTTCTAAGACGGTAGACAGTAAGACGCTATCGACATCTTTTTATTCGCAGAGTGACGATGTCTGATAGTACGAGCATCGTTATGAACAATACAGAAGTTCGTTTAGTTACTTCCAAGAGATACAATTTGCGTTTATTTATGTATCTAAAAGATACGAATTTATTAGAAATTATTTATATTAGGTTCGCTGATCGATATTTTCTAATTTATCACGACGATTATAATAAGAGTTGGTGCTTATGTATATTTCTTCTGCTTCTGCAGGATTTCATAGGAATATCATGAACTCTATAAAGCTTCTTCCAATGGAGATATCTCAGAGCTGATACTTTATCGACGAAGTATTCCATGAAATTTCTTCCAGACGTATAATGATTGCCGCAGGCAGTAGTCTCGATGCGATCTTCGAGGGCGTCATGAATTAGTTACATTTTATCAGAAATCGAGAGCAAGCTGCTCTATGTTCGAGAAAAAGGAACAAGCGATGCAAGGTGGAATCGAAGGAGCAGAAGACACCGACGTACATCGTTGCGACGTCTTCGAATTCACTTTACATAATACGATTCTTGTTAAATCGAGCACCATTTTCATACAAAAATATTACACTATCATAGAACTACCATTATATCAACTATCTCGATTATAATTAATCTTACAACTTGAGCTATAAAACAATTTATGGGGTATATGAACTCAATTTATTAAACCAACTATATATCGTAACCTGTGAATTGTGATGGTACGAAGTTACTGGGACACATGGCACGTCTAGGGACCTATTTTACGTAATACGATTCTCGTTAAAATTCGATGGCCTATATTTCTATATAATGGTAAATTATTGATAGTGCTTATACCATTTTCACATAAAAATATTACACCGTTATAGAACTGTTACTAGAACAAGTATAGTTATATCAGTCAGGTTTCGTTACAATCCTAATGGAACTGCAGAATGTTTCGTATAACATACACAACATATTTATGCAGTATCTCATGAGCCACTGCATATGGTATTAACTAATTAAACTAACAAAATATGATATTTTGCCAAGCCGTAAGAGCGCGAAATTGGCCGAACACAAATCGTCATCCGGGATCGAGAAAATCAACGAGACATCTCTAACATTGCGCGCGGCAACTGCCGTCCGAAAATTTGGACGATTTGCATTTCGGAAGATGACCATTCCCACGGCTGCAGCTGTTCCGCAAATGCTCTGTTTATTCCCGCGTGTAATTTCCGGCGGCCGGTGACTCGTTAATTTCTCAGTGTCTCGTTCGCGGTCATTCCCGTCCGTTCTAGCCCTTGGGCCCCAGCCTCCTTCAAACCCTGGCACGTTCAACGGCCGAGCATCTCCGCTTCGCACGGACCTGAGAGCGATCTCTTCTATACATATTCATGAGGCAATAAGCCCGCCACTGATCTTCCGTGGAATGGAACAACAAGGGAAGAATGGAAAGTAGGCAGCCGGCAGACGTCATCGGCCTCGCCTCGTCCTCGTGCTCGTCCTTATCGGGGGAACATTCTCGTCAACCCCTTTCTCGAATGTCTCGACGTTTCTCTGGCGCGTTCGCGAGCCACCGCGCTGCTTCCTATTCCTATTTCTCCCCTATGTATTGCCACGCAATAACGATGCCCTTTCGAAAGGGCCCTTAACGAGGTCGGTGACAACCGCAAGGTCGAGACGTCCCGCCCGGGGACGAATCAGAGATTCGACCTTCTGTCAAATGCTTTCAAAGCATGTCCAATCCAAGCTTCGAAGCTTCGTATTGTACTCTGTGAATGATTTACGATTGTTGGCGCCCGAAGAATAGGATACGAGTTATTCGGTACCGAAAGAAGACGTTTTATTCCTCATTTTTGCAAATGTATGATCGATCCGATATCGCGCGTCGGTTCAGAATTCCATTAAGAGAACGTAGTCTTATCCTAGATTCGCCTCCCCTTCCCACCCTATGGAGTTTCGACCCATTGCTCAAAGAATGTACGAATATAAAAGTGAAGGTTTTTGGTCTTTCTTTCTTCTTCATAGACCAAGAATCGATTTAATCGGAACGAAAAGAATCGGCGAGCATCCCGGTAATCGGCATTGAAAGAGAGTATTTTCTATCTTGGCTGTTAGAGCACGTCCGCGACATTATTTCTCCTTTCTTCTAGCCGTATTCCTCGAAGCCTCCATTTTCTCAGCGTTCCTCGGGGAACCACCGATAGTCTCCCTGTCGCTCAATAGACAGAAAATATCATATTACTTTGCAGATCGGTCGGTTCGACGCGAAATAAACCTTTGCGAAGCTAACTGGAAATGGAAAAGGCCCTTATTATGCATGAGACAGCCGTCAAATCGTTTCTTGAGCAACGACCGCGTGCCAGTTTCCGCACCTTTAACGAGATCTCGATGCGACGTGTCACGTAGTTGATAAGCTGGTCCCGGATATAAATTTTTCTTCTGCAGCCGGCATCTCCGCGATAAATTATAATCAGCCCGTCGCAATATTTCTTCGTCCGGCGTCACTTTGAAATATCGAACGGAGCATTCGATATCGTTAGAAACGTCCCATCTAGGAGAGACGTACCAACGTATTGGATGGTTGTTTTACGTGTCTTACGAACGTCTCTTTTCTTAACCCTTAGCTACAGGCGTCCTTATTTTTGCAATTTCCGGATGTTTAGTTTCTTCGATTACTTGATACTTTTGTTTGTTAAATTACTGAGCTGTAGCAGCATATGGGTCAACTACACTATCTCTGTACTTGTATTTAGAGTGATTTTAATATACACTGACTATTACAACTTTATCACTCGTCTCCTTAATAAACCAACACGTATAATAATATCCACCTCACAGCTATAAAAATTAATCTAATTTAAATATTTTATTTTATTTAACGATACGCAGGCATGTCCCAGAGTTTAAAAGCTAAACTTTGTTAACGTATTCAATTTCAAGCCATTGAATTTTTGTGGCTTTAACGAAGGCTTTAATATTGATGGCTTTAGAAAAGAAAGATCATCAAACAAGTATTATATTGGTTTATTGAAATGTAATAATAAATTTAATTTTCTTATCGCTGACAGTTTCGTATCGGCAGGAAGAGTAAACATTTCCAGATGAAGTATTAGACTAGTAGAAATGAAGTATAGACTATCTTCGAAATAAAGTAGAAGTTTTGTCGAAAAGAACTTTATTTCCTCCTGTATAGACGGAGATTTAAGAAATCAGGAGTTTGCTGCCGCATCTTACAGACATGTTTGCGGAATTCATTCGCGAAGAAGGAATCGCACGGTTCGCTGACGCAACGCGAGCAGTAGCAGGAGAGTTCGAATTTCGCGCGTCGATCGTTCCGCATTAGCGAGAAGGAAAGTTCGCGCGGCGAGCGGGTATTTGCTTGGCAAACGTCGTGTTTGTCAGAGGCTTTGCTCGCTCCGTTTTCGCAGCCGTGTTTCTGTTCCAGCTTCCTCATCGTACCTCGTCGTCTCTGTTCCGCGGTACCGTGCCGTGAATACTAAAACGTTCACCACCTCTGAACGGAATGCAAAATTTGCTCGCCGATAGCGCGCCGCTCGCGATAGAAATACGTGTGTTTCTAATCTCGCTGTCTCATTAACGGTGTTTGTTAAGTTTTCCAACGACTCCTGGGAAAAATTACTCCCTAGATACGTTTCTTGAAGATTCTCACTCTACATTGCTAGCAACTCTTATACTTAACATTGGTAATAAGAAATAAGCAATTCATAAAATTCAAAACTTAAGAAATCGGTAAAACACTGCTTTCTCAAAAATAACGCTCACTGGATGTAGAATGGGCTAGTTGAGGGAAAAGAAATATCTTCTTTGTTTTTAATAATATGAGAAGTTGAACACCTTTGAAAGTGGAATATGTTGGGGGGCAAATTCTTTGGTCGTGTTACTTTTTTACTATATGTTCCAGTAGATGAAGGAATAGTTAGATTTCAGATGATACTATGCACAACGACTTTCCGTACCTTATGGCATCATCGCATCAAGCAGAAATCCACGATAACAGGTCTTCGACAGTAACCAATCCCTCTTCGTGCAAGGCGAATTCTAGGTGACGACGAGTATCCTCGTGAAATACAATTTGTCACAATCCAGGAATACATTTCAACAAGTTCTTATAGCTGACAGGTCTCGTACTTTTATCCAGGCAGCGTCCTCTCTACGAGGATGGCGTGCATTTTCAATAGCTGCTTCCCCCTGGTGCACAATGCGGCATCGCTCACGCGCCAGACAATATATCTTAGAATCCATTGATAAAGCGTACAATGCTCGTGTTCGAAAGCGTCTCTGTCGCTCCTTGCCGAATAGTTTCTGCTTTGAAACCTAAATGAATCGCCGCCGCAGATTCGCAAATTTGTAATCAAGAGAGTAACGAGTTTCAAAAGCAACAGAGTAGATTCGTTCGTGAGCTCGCTACTTTTCCAACGAAATGGTCTTCGAAATGACACAGACGTGAAATGGAAGTAGCTGAGGAAACGATGCACTCGCCCTTTTGTTCCGACGCTACGACTCCTGCTTGAATTTAGATGGTCGCAACATCATTACGTAAAGGTCCCCTGACAACGCGAAAAAGATGCTTCTTTGTCTATCCCTTGAAGGCAAAAATGTAAAGACCCGCTTGAAACTCGATGCTCGTCGCAGTAAGAAGCTTTACAATGTAGAAAAGTAAAAAATAGTTTCAAGATTGCTCTCTCCCTGCAATTGTTAGTTGGTAATTGTTCTTTCTCCTTGTGAAGTTTGGCAGGATACATGCCAGAGGTAGGTTTTTCTTGGCGTATTCCTCGGAACACGCATTCCGTGTAATTATAGCCTTTTACGCAGATTCGTTACTCTGCTCTACATCTACCGAATGAAGTTTTAAAATGAACAAATCACAACTAACTAATCCGAAACAAATTTTCAATTATATCAGGACTACGTTAATAAAATCCTACATCGCGCGACGCAACGTGTTCCATCAAGATTTATCGAAACCGACGCGTGTAAAGAAAGTTCGCGAACAAAATGGGTGCACGTGCGCTAGACTAATCGACGTCTCGTCTGAAGTACCTGGAAAGTTTCTCTCTTTACGAGCGAATCGAAGAATCTTCGCATTCGCCTCTTTGCCCGACCGCTACTTGATGGACGCTCCGTTATAACGATGTCCCCTCGACGAGACCATCTGTCGACGGGCGAATTCGATTCTCGCGACAAGTGACGCAATTACAACGCCGCCGATGGTCTCGGTCAGACACGGCCTCTTCGCGATTGCGAAGGTTCACCGTGGTTTTAGGTAAAGCTAAGTACAGTGGCCGACCCTCTTCGACTGTAATTGGCCCTCGGCGAGAGCACGGTCTCGCTGCTTCATTACGCAAATTGACTGACCGTGTAAGTGGCGCAACGGTCCAGAGTTGAAAACCACCACTTGCGCCTGGAACTTCGCAACCCCTTCCAAAGGTAACCTGTGCCAGGATCGACCCGTCGATGTATCGTTGACAGCTTCGAACCCTATTCTAATAATGGCTCGTGTAATACGGCTGGTTATTCTATTTATCGGGGGATAAAGAGCAAATGTTTAGTTCCCTGACGTAAAGTGATGAAGAATTCAGCACAAACGATTTACAAAATGATTGTTCCGTTACCCTTAAGATTTTCAACGTTTACGAAATCAAATATAAAAAATACATGATTTCAATTTTCTGTAGGGTATATATGAGTCATTTAGAAGCAAAATTGCAAAATCGAACAAGCGATAACGTTGTCCGATAAAGTGTAAAAAGAGTGGAATTACTCTGTTCCCTCTTGAAATACTAAATACTCGAAAATGTTTAAACAGTTTTCGTGGCGACTAGATAAACAGGATTTAGTATCAGCCAGATAAATACGTTCAAATGGGACTGTTCTCTTAGGACAGTTTTTATTGTAAGACGAGATCCCTTATCGAGCTCCCGAGGGACGACAACGGAGTTCGGTATACCGAGCAAAATATTTACAACGATATGCGCATGCATGCACAGTTGCATAAAATTGTTTATGTAATGGAGGAGTAAAAAGTATATTCGACGTCTTCGTTGTTGCTTTTTCTATATATATTTTAAATGTAATACAATATTTTTCTTGATCCAACAGAATCTACATTTTCCATTAATATTTTCTTGAAATAAAGGAACTTTACTAACAAAAATCTTAGTAATCAGAAGGAAATAAACTTTCTTAAATCAATTGTATACGTTGCGATATAAAGTAGAGACTTAGTTCGATTTTACAGAAACCACTCAAGGGATAGGGCTGTTAGAGGGTGGAGAAAGTGTGGCACACAGAGAGACAGGTATCTCAACTTTTCTCATATCGTTTCACGTTCGTTATTACGCGGCGAGTTGCCGCGAGGCGGATGAGTAAAATTAATGGCTCCCATTTGGAACTATTCCCACGGACTTCCGCCTTTTTTTCTCTCACTCTGCTCCGCTCCCTCTCCTCTCGTTACCGTTATCCCGCCGGGATTTATAATTAACGTTAACGTTCCTCCGGTCGGTCGCCAATCGCGAGGCGCCGACGCGAACTTTTATCAAATTATTCGAACACGATGCGCTTTTTCTGCGCGCCGCTTTAGCCGACCAAATGAGAACTAAATGATTTATCTCGTGACTCCGCGCCATGTAACTTTTTAAACAGCTATTCTGAGCATAACAGTTAGCACCTGCCGTTTTGACATTCTACTAAGTTTCGTTTTAACTATTTTAATAAAAATATTTCTGAAAATGAGAACACACTGGCAATTTTCTGGTAGATGGTTCGATCATCGCGCAATCCTCTGATTGCTGATCCGCGCAAAACAGGACAATAACAACAATTTTCCCGATGGGCAAATTGCAATCAGCGTCGCGTAAAACTGTTTACAATTCATTATTGGTGTTCGAGTAATTTGGATTCGAGTTTTTTAGGAAACTCGTGCATTCGAAAAACAGGACGCGGAAACAGGTGGAGGTATCGGTGGAACGTCGGTATTTCCGACGAGGGTGAAACGCCGGCAGGGGTGGAACGGGGACGCGACACGTTTTTATTAATGCCTTTTCGTACACCCTCTAGAATCCCGGATGGAGACAAGTGATGCGGCTGCGAAGGAAAAAGTTAACGAACTCCTGGCGAACGCGTCGCGACGAAGGAGCTTGCCTGATAAATAGCGCAGGATGATGGGGAAATGGCTCCAAAGACGTGAAATGCGCGACCGACAGGCGTTCGGCGAACGTCGATGATGTATGGGATAGATAACTTCGAAGGGTGACTAGGTAATTCGTTCGTAAGTCACAGGCTCCGATAAGAGTTATTTATCGATCTCTCCATGATGTTTTTTTTTTTTTTTTTTTTGTTCCATAAAGGCTGAGCGGTAGAGGTCGACTAAGTTCGAGCACGAGATTTGACAGGTTGGAGAAGTGGATGAATTGGGAAATTTGCATTTGTGATAATCGCGGAGTAATAGTTTTGAGTTTGATAAAATGTTATGCTAGTAAAGTGATTAACTGATACGTGAAAAGTCGAGTACAAATATTGGCATGCGTGCGAAATGCACTTTTTTTCTAGCAATAACAAAGCTTCCAGAAAAGATCTACGGGAAAATGAGTCATGGATACGTACAAAAACGTGTGTTTAATATTTGAAACGTCCAGATTTTTCTATTAAACTTTATTCACAGTTTAAAACTTGTACCACTTTCCCTTGTGAATTTCTCAAATAAGATATCCTGTACTAGATTATAATTAAAAATAAACTATAGCGAGTATCTACCTTTCCTGAATGACGAAGTAAACATTTTAGAAGGTAACATTCATATAGCGATGATCTTAAAGATCGCATCGTTTCGAAGACGATATTCATAGTCTCCTGACCTGTTTTCAATGTGCGGCCAGGGACATTGGCTTTGGTCCATGTGCACAAAATAGTAACGAGGAATATATTCTGGTGTATTCATAAATTTCTCGATGTCTGGATACCGCTGGAGCGTTAAAGAGTTTCCACAAGGAAGAAACGACAAGCTATTGCACGCTGGTTGTCTAGGGTGGTTATACTACGGCTCGAGCACCACGCTCGGAGAACGTTATTATGATACATCGCCAGCGCGAATTCAGCTCTTGAGGTTTTTGCTTCTCGTCCGGACGGAAATTGCAGGGGATTTAGTTTTTCGTTGTGTTGCTGGTAAATTTAGATTTATCGCAGCTACACTGCGACGAACACGGTCGCGTCGAGCGTTTACGCTTGTTTACATGCCACCCTGTTCCCCTTTTTTCCGGCTCTCTTCTCACTCCCTCCTATCTTGTTGCATTTTAATTACACCATTTCGACATAGAACATACGTCGATAGGTATGTATCGGAAAAAATGAAAATATGATTTATCTTGTTCTCAAGTAGAAACAATTGACTGTTTTCTAAAAGCGACATTGAAAATCTGGTTGCATGTTTGGTTCGCGTACTTTTGAAACATTGTAGCATGATTCTATTGTAGTACTATAATGATATATTAATTTAATTTGTTTATTCTCGATCAGTATCAGTGCTGATTGATTATTTGTTCGCTACGAAGTTTATTAAATCGTAACTGCACGCAAGAAGCAGACGTATTCGCAAGGAAAGCCCCAGACTAACCGACATAGCAGAGGGTGCGGGTGGTGAGTTAATTAGGGATGACTGAAAATACAAAATGCATCCAGAATGTCAATTGCTTCGGAGGTAACGCGGTAAGGTGGTAAACCTGATCGATTGATTCGCCTGCCAGGAGTTCCTGTGGTACCTGTGGTACCAGCGGAGAGTGCCTTAATTAATCCTGGAGAAGGGAGATATAGTATCCTGCGGTATCCGGCTGGTCTTCGATAGATGAGATTTCTATTTCCGAGATGGTTCGCTACGCCGCAGGATGACATACTAAAACAGTGGCCGTGATCGCTGTTCACCGCAACCCCTGTACCAACGCGTTTTTCATCGAAAGTAACTCGTAATAACGCGAAATAATCGACGATGGAACACGGACGAGCGTAATATTCGGAGGATATTCGAACAACTACATCGAACTGGTAACCGCGAAATAAAAGGGATGAAGAAAGGGGAAAAAAGGAAACTCATGGCGTTCTCGTCATCGATTCGGCGAATCGATACCGAAAGCAATTAACATTCGATCAAAATCGAGGTGGATGGCGGCAAATTCCGCAGCCAGTAATTTATCACGTTCGTCAACCGTCTCTTTGCATTTAGCTGCCTCGATTTTAAATCACCTTTTCGTCGTGTCACACGGTCGAACGACGAAACAGCAGGGAAAAGGAGAACGGATCGACGCGAATATATTTTCAATTATACCCAGGCGTATCGGCACGAAGAAATTTCTCTGGTGCCCACCACCACCCTCGCTATCATCCGCACCCTTTTCGTCCGCTTTCTCTTATTCTGTACGCCTCGAAATCGACTCCCACGGATGCCTCGCTGCTAACGTATTTCCTCTCTCGTTTCCCTCGTTCCTATCCAGCCGGAGACGGAATCACCGGTCCCAGGGTACTTTTGACATTCAAATAACGCCGACTTAATATGCACGATGCCGCTCAGAGCCAATCGAATTGCGGAGTGCTCGTTTCCTCGAGTCAAGGTCTTTCCGTTAAGAATCCCAGCCTCTTGTCTGCTCGCCAAGCAAACCTTTCTTCTTCTTCCTTCTCTTCCTCCTCTTCCACCACTTTTTCCTCAGTTTCTTCTTCGATATCTCACTTCCTTCGTCTGTTTCTCCATGCCTCTTTTCATTCGATTTCTCCATCTTACAGCCAGATCTTCCTTACTCCAAGTATAGATTTACGTATTTCACTGTTAGATGTCGACGAGAGAGTGCGGTTTAGTCGAAAGTCCCTTTCTAACGACGCGCCGTTACTTCCCCTCGGATCCGTCGGATGTTTATGAAGTTTGCATCACAATCGTTTTCCCACTTCAGCGCTGCGCAAATGAATCAGCATCGCGGATTACTTCTTCTCTTTGGTGGAAAGTCAACGATTCCTGTGTTTGCACACGTCAAAAACCGGCTTGAAGCCAACACGATAAGTCAAAGGTGGATGAACCACGCTGTTATACAATCAAAATCGTCTGCGTGTTCTTACGTTTCCATTCCGGTTTGCGGGACTTTCTTTTCGCGTCCAATAATGGAACTGCCTCCTTCTCAAAGAGCTCTGCGATCCTCGTGACTCATAAACGTGAATCGAAATGCTCGTCTGAGAAATCTATTATGGTAAAAAAAAAAAAAAAAAAAAAAAATTGTGCGACCTACTTAACCAAAACCAAGCAAGAATTAATATCGTGACAATGAGAATTCAACCGACGTTCTTGTACGTAAATTATAAATATGCTCCACACATCCTCTGACAAATATAATCCTACATAATTTTTACAATTTTAATCCATGTTACATATACGTATAAATATTTGTCTACAATCCAACATTTTTACAATATTCCATGATTTCCATTTCATAATGCTCACGATTCCCATTCTTTCCTCGAGACGAGTAACAGGAAAAAGGTGTTCATGCCGAAGCGCGAGTTGGAAAGCTCGGATATCGGCAGCAGGCGCTTCTGATTTGATCACGGCGAGAGGCAAGCTAGAAATTTGTTCGCTAGTCAACTGGAAGTGGTGCTGTACGACAACGACGGCACCGATGTCGTCGTTTTCTTCCTCTTCCTCGTCGATAGAGACTCCAGCGGCAAATCGTGCGACAAATCTGCCCTTTAATCTCGACCCTCCCTGCATAAAGGGTTAAAAATGACTATCGTAACTCTGATGGCCAACCCTCTCGTCTCGGGACCCCTTTGCACGAAACTCGTGCACGCACACACGTACACGTGACTGCCACGTTGCTCGTGCATGTGAATGAGTAATAAAGTGGGCCAGGACGATGCACGTGAAATTTCATTCTTTGCCCGTGCCGCGCGCAGAGAAATTATCGTCGCGGCCGTTCGTAGGAATTATGATCGAGCGGTGATTTGTAATTCCACAGTGAATTTCTGATCTGTAATGATCAGACCATTGACGAATGCTCGTTCTATAATCTTTGTAATGAGTTTGCGTAGGTTCGTGTTTCGTAGATATTTTAAAGACAAAGATTTTTTATCGCTAGAATTGTTCGTGTGATCAGAGTGATCAATTTTGATAACATAGGATTAATTAACAGATAAGATAAATGTACATTATTGCATATACTTTCTATTTTCTTCTCTCTGATATTAATTTCATATTTTAATCGATATGTAGTTCTGGCGTACAAACGATATTTTCAAAACAAAAAATTGATGGTGATTAAAATTCAAACCTTTTTGAACAAATTTTTCTTTTTTATCTTTTATAACGTTGCATGTATTTAAATGTTTGCGTCATTTTTCAGAATGGAACCGTATCTCGGGACTGATATTGAGTGCATTGTGTCCCGAATGAATTTCAGAACAAATTTTTACAACAGAAGCTGAATTTTGACAGACCGTTCAATTAGAACGCGAAAATTAATCAGCTGTGCAGGGCATGCGTATCATAAGTACCGTTCTCGCAATCAACGGGAATTAAAAATTTGATCGATGGAAATTGAAAGTGGTACGAAATTTTCTCATGGAATTCGACATAGCCACCAAAAACGCTACTCGAACGTTACATCGACAAGTGCACTTTCATGCAACATTATAAGAGATCAAAGGCCCGATTAAAATGGATCGAATTGCTTTTACAATTTTTGTCTCTTTCTATAAAAATTTTGCGTCATAAATTCTCTGTTTTTATCAAGCGCATTGATGTTTGTTTTACATCTAAAAAATATAATGAAATTACGATTTTACGCAATCGTTGAAAAAAACTTTTTCATAAAATGATATATTTTAATGAAACTAAATTAAAATATCTTCAAAAATAGAGAGACTACGAATTCAATAAAAATTGATCTATTCCGTGCGGTAATCCATCACCGATTTTGAGCCAAATATAAAGGTTCTTCAGAATCGTTAAATTTTTCAGCAAATACATCACGCGTGAATTTCAAATTTATCATCCGTGCATCACAAATCTATCCAAAACTCTAAATTACGAAGCGCGTTGAATTTTGTAACTTTCTCGTTGCCCGCTCTCAAACGCATATCCGAGTTTCACAAGTACTTGCAAACTTTTCAAACTGCCTATGTCACAACTTGGTGTTACTTCCATTTCATGACGCTTCTCTTCTCTTCCCTAAGCAAATAGATATTAAAATACCTGGATGTACGTTTCCAGCATTCGAAGCATTCCAAAAAGACGAACTACGGTCTAAAACGGAACGCATAAAAAATGTTGGGCAACGATGAACGACGACTGCTAGTGGCAGACAGCTGTAAAAGCGGCCGGGCCCGTTTTTATCGCGCTTGTCGTTTGCTCGCAAATTGGAGGCGTATCCTGACGGAAGGGATAGAAGAAGACAGAGAGGGTGGAGAAAAGTGTCGACACGGCAGCTAATTCCTTTATGAGATGCAATAATCGTTCGCAGCGTACCGCGCAGCGAGAAACAACGGCCCCGCGGAACGGCAGAAAGCGGAGGCGCGTTAATTAAATTAAAAAACATTGTAGCCGCGTTATATCCGCACGCTTGCTCGAGCACCGAGCGGATACAGAAGCGGAAAAAACAGACAGACGGACTGAGAAACCTAGGCACCTACGTACAAAAGAGAGTCGACAGAGATGCTTGCATAAAAGGTAGGAGAAAAAGACAGCGAGAGGGAAAGAGAGAGAGAGACAGGAACACCGATGAAGAGACGAGTGAAAAACGCGAGTAATACAAAAGACCGAGATACCTTTTCACAATTAATTCGACAAGAGGCGAATGGAAAGGACCAACCGTGCTAGGGAGACGAAGTGGCAGCGAGTCGTTGCAATATCCGTAATGGAAATTAATGAGATTATTGGAATCGCTATGATGGAAGGAGGGGAAAAAATGATCGCGCGCACCCTTCCTGTGAAAATAACCGATCCTTAGAATGCTGCGAGATGAAACGTAGCGACGAGGATTATTGCTGCCTGGTGAGTTTCTTAATTTCCTTGAGAGGAATTAACGACGGAGCTTGCCGATTAGGAGAAGATTGATATTAATTAGATATCAGCTTGGGAGTTTGGAAACATCAAACAGGGGGACGTAAATGAAACGAAAATTGGTAAATTGTTACGTCTATCTCTGCCGAATTTATATCTCGCGCAAGGCTTAATGGATAGGTCGAACAGGGGATGATAAAACCGAACCTCTGAAACTCGAGTTTGCCTGCAACTGGGCAACCACGTTTCAGGGTTGTATCTTGAAAGCATAGCTTAGGGCTACTGTCCCGTATAAACTATGAATTTTAGAATAGCCGTGAGCTACAGCTACCCATAAATAAATGTGTACGACTAACAGGAGATTGTTGTTACAGTACGAACAGTAATAACCGAAGTATCTGGCCGGTGCTTATTCGATCCGGATCCCGTTGCATCCTCCTCGCCGCGATATCGATAAATTTCCACGTAAATCGAGCGGACGATTTGTACAAAAATTAGCAGTGGATGATGGCGACGCGATTCCACTACGGGCGTTCTGTTCCCGTAAATCGAAGGCGCCCATTAAATATTGACGTCGCAAATCACGCGAATTAACGGGCGGTCGCTGCGTAAATCGGCACAGCGACCGCGATTCGTGCGCCGCGCGACAAAACGCGGCTTCGATTTATCGCAGACTGGTCCAATAATGTCTCTCCTATTTACGTATCAAAGGGTTGGCCCTGGTGGCATCGCCAAGTTGCCGGAACTTTATGATGCAGTGGGACGCGTTTAATAACGACGCCAGGGCGCACAAAAGGCGGAGTCGATTAATGAAGTTTGCTCGCTCGAAGGAAGCCAGGCGTATGCAACGGTACGATAGAAAGAGAGAAAGGATAATCGGGAACGTTACACGCATAAATTCGCGAATTTTCAACGGGAAAACACAACGGCAGGGTGAGATGGGTGGGGTGAAATGGGCGCAGGGTCAGTGGGAAAGGTGCAACGTATACGGCCCGGTGGACATAATACGCGACAATAAAGTTTATATTGCGCAAAACCGGGAATCCTGCATTACGACCTAGACAATCGTTTATTGGTCGGTGTGCATGGATATCGTGCATTAATAATGCTAATCGCGTGTATATGCCGTCGACGCATTAATTAATGCCGCGGGACGATTGTGCTCCGTAAACAATGAAACTCGTACGTGATTGCGAGGCAACGTGCTATTGCACCCCCATTAATGATTACCTCATATAATTCTGTGCGATCGCAGGATCGATTATTTATTTTAGCGTTAGACCGGAAGTCAGTAGCGGCGGCGGTGGTGGCAGCCACACTGGCTTCCACGCGCTGCGTTCTCGATGACCAACGCACAAAGCAGCGATATTTTCCTACGCGTTCAAGGGAATTATTTTCGTTGGCGACCGTTTCAAGAACAGCCCGCCGATAAATTGAATCGGTCGCGTTGAAAATATTACCCTCGTCGTCCGGCGTATCACTTTATTTATTCACACGAGCCGCGCGATTTATCGCCAGCCTGCCGGGGAATCGACGAATTCGCTCGCGTTCGATTATATCGTGTGCAACCCAAACCTGTCGCGTTTTGAATATGCACTTCTGAAAAGCCGATATACGAGAGTGAATTTAATGGATGGTTTAGCTTCTCGCAATCATCGGAAATTTTTCACTGGAAAAATCCATCGTTAAAAGATGCAAAAATAAACGGTATCTATCTTAACCAAGTACGCAGACGTGAATGGGTACAAATAGATTCTCTGACAAAATGTGTGGGATCGGTTTATCGACAACGCACAATGTTGCATTCTACTCTCGTTACTAACAAGTGTCTCTAACAACATGCAGTCGGATGTCGGACAGACTTCGTTGAATGTGTATTGAATGATGAACGTCAAGTGGTACCGACGAATCTGTTGCACGTTACATGGAACTCATATTATGCTCGATATCACTTTTCAGGAAACATATTCAGTACTGTAACGATTAAATCGCAAAATAAAGGTATCACAAATCTGATAGATAAGCTTTTATTTTATCTTTATTTTTTTTGTCCACGCTAATTTATCAATTACGAGTTACTCGATAACTTTCACATCGATTGTGTCGTTTCGCGATTAATCGGTGAAGAAAAAATTTTCGACTCCCATTATACCGTAGCAATTCTATAGTGTTTGTAGAATAGGTTACGAAAGCGTTTGAACTGGGAACTCACCGGGCAAGCAAACGCAAACTAGAGGGCGATATAAAGTGCTTTCCAATGAGCCGCGTGCAACTGAAATCGATGAATACGAGCACATCTAGTCAAAGTAATTCGTGTTCGACGTTATCCAACGACGAATACGAGGCAGTCCAAGTACAACAAATCAAATTAGCTTGTTAGCCTAATGCCTTTGTGAATCCTTTTCGACGAAATACGACTATCGAAATTCTATTCGATTGAACGTGTTGTGATTTTCCGTTTATGTCGTCTATGGATAATTTACGTATCATTTGTGAATGTTTACAGTGGTCATGAAGCTCTCTTTACACTTTCCATTGGAAATTTTCTAAATGAGTAATATTATTAAGAGAATAATAATATTAATAAACAAACAACGAAGCGATATATGTAACTACTCCTTGATTAAGATATTTTTCTAAAAATCACATTCATCGTTTGAATGTAGTGTTATTCAGAAACGATAGACAACCTAAACGCTCAGTGTACAAACACACTTGATGCGAATCTTGCTTGCTCACCGAAATCTCGACGGAATTCAACGTCGTTAAGAGGGTATAACGTCGCAGCAAACGACTCTTTCCGGGTGGCCACATTCGACGGTAATTGAACGATTCAATTTCCACTGTCAGCCCACTGGCTCGCTACGCGCAGCTCGTTCAATCGAGGCAATCAACGAAACGACTCTTAAAGATTGCGAATTATTGGCAAGGAACATCGGCTGCCATTTCTTTCTTCTTCGTCCTTCGCTCCTCCCCTTGTCCGGCTGCCTGCTAACATTATTCATCCGTGAAAATTACTGCTGCTTTTCCAATCGGCGAACATCGAATCACGTAAAAATTTAACGTTTCCATGCGAAAATCGTCGCGCTTAATTATTCTCGTAAAGAGTACAATAAAGAACGTACCGAAGTTGAAACGTAAAATACCCTTCTTCCTTCAACGTTAATATTAATATCTGGCTTTCCTTGCAGAACTGAAGTAATATCATCAGTGAAATTCTGCAAGTTACAAACCACAAGTTATCGACGTTAATAAATTTCCTTACATAATCAAACATTATTTATTGTAAGAAAAAACTCCAGTGGCCTTCTTCAACAATTCTAAATATTACTCTTTTGTGTCGTGATAGACAAGATTACAAACAATGACATGTTTCACGTAAGAACTTTAAATATTACTTAATTCTAAAATGAAACATTCGTTTTTGCGCGTTTACGATTCCATTTTGTGTTCAGGAGTTTATCGTTCTCCGTATTTTCTAGAAATGCGTGAATATCGTCAAACGTGATGTCAACGATAAGTCGGAATGGTAAGTGATCCTGCGTTTATGCTACTCTCCATGCTACAGGGGCATCGCATCGCTTCGGATTATTGACGATAAAACGAAGGACCTTTCGAATTTCGATTATAGGCCGACAGCCTTGAATTTTATCTTCCAATCATGGATATTCGTGGGAAGGAGGACGAAACCTGTTGGTTGCGAAAGCGATCGGTATACGGTATACGTTCTTAAGTTCGATCATCGTAGTAAGTCCATATAATAGAAAGGTTAGGTCAGACAAAATTTATTCATAGCCAGCCTCAGGATTATTCAATAAGATTTTTTCAATAACGGAAACGAATACAGTTGTTAGGGAAAGTATTTTCACGTACCCTTATTTTCCAATAAACCGTTTTCTCTTTTTAACCAGATTCTACAAATACAGTTCATTTTTATAATATAAATTTTTGTAGTCGTGTTAGGAAATTTAACATACATGGACCTAATATAATTATAATAAACACGACGGTATGCAAATACCTTTTGCAGCTGCTGCATAAGAACGATAAACAGCCATTTCTACATTCACTGCACCCTTTGCATGAATCCTCTAGAACACAATACCCTACCACGTGTTGCACGCATTAGAGCATGACCTAACCCCAATATTCTTTCGCCTAAAAAAATACTACCCAGGCATCGAGCTTCCTTTCAAACTGCCGATAACGACATTTCCTCCACGCGATATAACTCTAACAAATAACGGTTGTCGAGCACGCGCCATTCGACTAGGATTTATCGAAGAACAAATCCTTCGAGGGGGTTGGTCACAGTGAAAAAAGAAAAAAGAAGAAGAAAGGAAGAACGGTTGGGTCGTGAGGAGAACGGTCAACGCGACAGGAAGCAGGAGGAAACGAATAAATATCGTCTGGGCAAACGGGCCGTGAAATTCCGCCGGTATTTTCGAGCGATAAGCGCGGTGAGGGTGAGAGAGTAAGAGAGGGTGCGTTCGAGGTCCGCTTATCCTCGAGCCGCCTTTAAATTTTGGTGCTGTCTTATCACTATAGGCGCACGCATCGCGTTCAACCGCCATTTGTCATCCTCTAAGCGGCGAGAGTTATGCGAGAAAACACGGGTCGCGCGTCGCTTCACGCAGTTGTCGTAGCACCAAGGCGAACCGAGTCGCGCATCGCGTAAATAAGACTTTGCGTAAATGCGGGCATCGCGACGCGTACAAGCCGGTCTGATCCTCATGCAAACATAAGGCGACGCGCAGTTTTTCGCGTACAGCAAAATGTATAGGGTGTAGGAAAATTACGATATGCTAGCGTTACTCGAGTTACTTAAGCTTCCACATTTTAAAATTCAAGAATAATTAAACTTGTTGCGTATTATGGGACACCGTTAATTTTCATACATATAGAATCGCGCTGTGATAATCGTGACACATAATTATACACCTTGTACAAGAAACGCACGTACAACCGTGCGTCCACTAGATTTGCTCTGGCGTATGCTCAAGTGATCTTACCCTCCAAGAACTTTACGACGGGAATAAATCGTGGCGAACCAGCGAGGATTAATTTTCAGCTGGCCGTGAGAGACTGCTAATCTGTGCGCGACGCGATGCATCGTAATAAAAATTTTAGTCGAGCATCGGAACCCGTCGACAAGGGACTGGTTCCCGTAGGAAATTTGGTACGCCGAACAGCTGATGCCAGAATATCCCGAAGAACGTGCTTTCGCGCGAATACTAGCTTTATTTCCGAGATGTTATAAGGAAGGCTCTGAAGAATCGATAAGAAGTAGTATTCTCTTCTTTCGTCTGTGTCGTGTTCCTCAAGGAGCGTACCCACTTATGGTAATGTTTGAGGACAATAAAAGCAGAATATGAAATGTGATTTTCTTTTTCTATTCGATCCGATAGCTGCAGCTTTTCAGAAAATGTTCGTTGCCTTTTCATTCATACTTTCGACGAGTGTTATAAAAATTGTTTAATCAATGTGAAGATATATCTATTCGAATCTCTTTGTAGAAATAAATGAATTAATTCTTTTCCCTCTTCTAAGAAAATGTGAATTTATTGCTTAATCTAATATAATAATTGATTTCTGGATTTTGCATTAAATTAAACAGCTGTGATCATCATCTTTCCTTCTATAAAATCACTTCGTAAAATCACTCGAGCTTGATTTTTGCATTGGAACAGAACTGCAATTTATCCCGAGAGAATCTTTCACAGAAACCATATTTACCACGTCGCGTCGTTGCAGTGGCAGACGATCATCAAATATTTCCCATTGCACGTTTCGTGCTCGTCATGCGACAGCTACAAGTGTTTCCCATTCCTCCTGTCTCGAGATTAATATACTCGCGAAACTGGCAAAGAACGTGTGCTTAATATACCTCGTACGTGACGTTATTCTTTTCTGACTGCACCATGGGCATCGTTACTCTGGTCTGAAAACTTTTTGGTCCGGTCGTTCGTGAGATTAAGTCACGGCGATGGAACAGGGGGACGAACGTTCCTGGATAACGATGGTCATGAGCACGTTTTCCAAATTAACTCACGCTCCGCGTACAATTAACCAAACCCCCGTTTCTCTCTGCTTGCCCCCCATCACCATTCTCGTTCAGTGTTACGCGGCTGAGCTAATTTCGCGGCTAATGAACGCCGCGAACGCACGCCACGAATTGAAATCTCTAATCGCGCTGGTTTAGATTCGCGTGACTCGCGATCCGGCGTTTAACGCCTCCACGTTGCAACCACCGGCTGCCACCTGGTCTCCACTGACGAATGAATGATCGCGTATCATTACCGAGCGGCTAACCTCAATTTCAATTAGAATGTTTGACATTCTTTTAATGGATGATGATCAAGCTACGCCTTGTTTCAGTCGAAAGTCGCTTAATAGATGATGAATTCTTGCAACTAAGAAAAAAAATTTGAAATTTTCTACGCTTATAGCATACCTTATCGATCACAATCGATATTGCATTGCGTGTCACTACCAAATTCCACTATCGCTATTTTCCAAATTTGATTTTCCATATAATTTACGTTTGTACATTATATTTTCTTAACATTTCATGTTTCCAAACCTGGTAGAACTTAATAATGTACCCGAATAATGAAAATGGAGAATTTTATGAAAAACGGAATTACAATTAATACAATATTTGGAATTAAATTTCATTGAAATCATGGACAATCACATCTGAAACCGTAGTTAGTAGAGTGAACGAACTGATAAGGAGCCAACTTCTCTAAAGAAGGGTGATAACCCGTCATTCTAAGCAGTCACTTTCATAAAGTAAGTCGAGCTTCTACTCCATAAAATTCACGTCCAAAGGCCTTTTAGTGTGCGGACTGCTTTTGTGGCTGCGAGTTGAAACCGAGAGACCAAGGGGAACTGATAGGAGGGTAGCAAAGAAACCTGACTAAGAAAAGTGGAAAAACGAGAACGAAAGAGAAGAGAAAAGATGCCGATGGAGGATCCGCAAACACTTTACGCAGA
The DNA here is from genome assembly GCF_024516045.1 of Bombus affinis. NCBI lineage: Eukaryota > Metazoa > Arthropoda > Insecta > Hymenoptera > Apidae > Bombus > Bombus affinis. The sequence goes on along the minus strand of NC_066344.1, from coordinate 7,597,700 downwards.
GGGTCAGTCCTATGGGCTTTTGCGAACGACCAACAATCCTCCGTAGTCGATTGATTATTTAAGTTCCTTCTCACCTTATACAGATTGTCTCACTGACGCCAGAACTTCTGAAAATCTCTCTGACTTACAAGGGAAACTATATTTGAATGAAGAATTGAATATGATAAAAAACATTAGTAGAATATGTTTCAATTTAATATCATAACTATAAATTAAGTTTAGAACCAGAGTTTGTAACCCAATTCAGTTATAATATATGAAAACTCGTTTCAGAAACTCTAACCCAATGTTACCTCGGCTTCCGTTTCCTCCGTCGCCTTTCTCTTAACTTCCTCTTGGTCCGTAATCTTTTCTTGTTACCTGCAACTTCTCGTATATTTGTAAATTCACCTCGGCACCGCCCTCCAGAATAACCGAAGGACTCTTGAAAATCGAAGAGGACCGCGAGGACTTGTTTGTACGAAGTTGTGGTTATTGCAACTTCACTTCCAACGAATTGCAACCCTACTTGCTCCGTTAAAGACTCGATAATGCTTCGAAAGTTGCGCGATTAGAATGTTTAATGCTTCTGTAGACGGTAGCCATTTGAGACTTTGAAGTTCCGAAGAAAATACTCATCGACGGTCTGGATGGCTTAATTGGGAAAGCACCCGCTCGGTAAACAAAAGATTCGGGTTCGGCAACCCGATCGGCCGAATATTTTTCTCCCTACACTTCGAAAATTCAATCGCGCTGCTATGAATTAAAAACTATCCTTCACGCAGCGTGTGGAAATCACTGGATGTATTGTACAAATACGAGCTACAATAATTTGCATAAAAGCTTGGTAATCGACGCAAACAACATGCATTTATGAAGATACCTACAGAAATACGATTTTATGTCGTTTGATAGCATATCGCGCAGTACATGTTTTATTAATGAACAAGATTTATAATTAAGAAGCGATTAATCTAGTGATATCAAGATGGCGGAATGATTAACGAGAACCATTTTAATGGTGTTGAATAAGAAGGGTGTTATGTCTCGCGAGTTGCGTCAAGAATCATTAGCATAAAAGATGAGATGGAACTTTTCTTGTGATTCATTGCCCAGTGATTTAACAAAAAATCTACATATACCTACAAACCTTCAGATATTTACAAAAATATTCGACGCTATCGCATCTCAAAAATCCGACGTAGAATCCTCGAAACCCTAAATTATCCAAACTGACTCTCGCAGCCAACATCTCAGTGACCCAGTTTCATTGAACAAGGGGCAAAAATCACCGCAACTTTTCCATTTTCCTTGCCCAATCTCTCGTTTCCGATCTAGTTGCCGAACCTGAATACTGCGGTCGAGAAACGATTAACTACGGGAACGAATCTGATTCCGTTCGACAAATCCGAATAGTCCCCGAATGGCATCTCGATTCGTGGTCTCGATTATACATATAGGCCACACACCTTCTAGACTCGATGGATAGATTCGCCACATATTGGTCGGCTCGCGAGCAACGAGAATCGGCGGTCGTGGCAAGGAGACAAAGGGGAATGACAGAGGGGAACACAGGATAGCAAAGGGTGAAAGACAGACGGATAGAGAAATAGGGAGAGAGATAGGATGGAGACGACGTTGGACGCATACATCCGCCTCAAATTGATTGGAATTGTTCCTCTGGCTGATATCTCGTTCCTGCTAGTTCGTGGCAGATTCAGATAGACGTAGGCTGCACCTTGCACCAGACGAGAGGGACAACTGGCTGGATTGCGTTGGGTTAGGTTGGCCTAACCTAAGCTACACGCGTCAGACTCCGTGTTTGCGAATAGACAAAGAGACTGCCAGAGAAAGCGAGAAGGAGCTGCGAGAAGAGCGAGCTACGGCGGAGCTTCTTGCCTGGAATTAATTTCGAAGCTTCCAGAAGGAATGCCACTTACCCTCTTGCCGTTTATCGTATCGCTCGACGCATTAGTTTAAAGGCAGGTTTAAGCAACCGGTGAAAGAGTTAGAGTTTTGTTACGCCACGTTTGTAACGCGGTCAGAGAAAATTCCTATTTTTAAAGAACTGACTTTAGCTTTCTACGCGTACTTCCAAAATGTCTATTTCCTGTCGTTCAACGACCAACCAACTCCGAGGTTCATCGAGAAAAGGGGTTGGCCTCGTTCGTTGCCGCTTTTTACGTATTCCGACCACGCGCGTCGGATTTAACGCAAACGTTCGCGGATATCGTTATGAAAAAGATAGACGGTCGGCACACGAGCAAGTTGGATCCCAGTTTTCCAAGCAGTCGCATCGAAGACTGGAGAAAGGAAAGGTGATGTAAATTATACTGCAATAAGGCACGTAAAGGGTACGAGATAAGTTTTATTGCCGCGATGCTGATACTGGAAAAATGAGAATTTCGAACGGTTAGCAGAGCGAGCGTGATTAACATTCGGATTACGGCAGACGTATGGTGTGTACTAGAAGAATACTTTGATGCGCGATACGTGAAAATGATGTGTATAATAATTGGAATTGAATAAAAGATTCCGATAGCAAAGTGTCATTTCGTTGAGCTTTCTTCAATTGAAAATTGCAGGGACACATATGCTAAGAAGAATTCGAGAAGCCAATAGTTTTGATGTAAATATTTTTCAAGAGAACTTTTCGGCAACATGTTATTAATCACCAAGTTATTTGGTATTAAAACTTTGTGTAATAAAAAAAATGTAATGTACCATATTTGTCTTCTGTGATCTTCAAATATTAAACATATAAATTTACTCAACATAAAAACTTTCGTTTAGGCAATAAATATTTAATGAACAGGTTTTTATAAGGTCAACCAATTTAGATAAAAAATAATGAATTCAAGCTGCGAAACCAGTTGGAGAAAATACCGCGAATACATGCTGACAGCTAGCAAAACAGCCACTTAGTTTCGCGATGGTTGCCCGGAACGATCGAAATTCAACGAGCATCGTCGTGAACGCTTCTAGATTCGATACGGAATCGCTATATTTTCGCGTAGTAACCTGGATTCCACAAAACGCAAAGTGGTTTTGCGTTCCGGTCGATTCGTTGACGCGAAACCCTTGTTAAAGATCGAAATAATAAATTCAAGAGAACGACGTGTACATAGCTGGAACATTATTCATAAGCATTCGTCTAATATTGCCTTCGTTCAAAACATGTGATCATCTACTAAGCAGTTATCAGAAATCTCGACGTCCTGTGATTCTGCGACGATCGTTTGTCGCTTAAATTCCCCCGGAGAAGTTTAACTCGTTAGATTCAGCCATCACGGTACATCATCCTCGATCAATTTCGAGAGATTGTGATTCACGTAGCCGATTAATAACTTTTTAATCGACATCGTATTGCTTATAAATATTTATGACTTCCAGCGAATGAAATATTCATGAGCCAAGCGAGTTCTGGAATAGCGCTAATTAATTATCACACACAAGTCAAATTAAGAAAAATTTGAGAACCTGAATAGGTGCACGTGACAGGGAACTTATGGCTGATTTAAAGACAAAAAAAGTCAGTAATAAGGATTTAGGAGGAAATTCTACAGCTAGCATTATTTATCGAACTACTATTAAAAATTTGAAAATGTGTGTGTCAGGAAAAATTACACAGGAAAAACAAGCAGTACCATGAAGGAATATCTAGGTTTACACAGAATATCTAAATCTATTTTTATAGAATCTAAGGAATTCTAACTCTGTAATAAATATTTCGTAAAAACATGATTGTCTATCATTATGAAATGGCTAATACATATTAACCTGAGGTTTTTCAACAGTACCGCGCACGAAGCTTTATCGCAGAAATTCAGACAAATCACACCGACGTAACGCATTCAAACTCCTTTCTCAGCAATAACAATCGCGAGACTGAGAGTTGGGTGATGTACGGATTCCGGATACCGTTGAGATCGAACAACGAATACAATTCGCGTGGCTTACACATCGGTCGACCGTAATAAAGCATTATTTATAGCCGGTCGGTTCGGCCGCAACTATAAAAACTTCCGCATAAAGTTGTAGTTTACAGTCTGCTAAATGTAGCGCCGTGAAATGGCAGTACCGCGCCTAACGTTTTATGGGATGCAGGAGCCATGCAACCCGCGAAACAACCTGCCCGAGATTAGGAGAAAGATTGCCAGCAACGAGGCGCCGCACCACTCAATACGACCAGCACTTTTGGTTGGCGTTTTACGACACGTCGTGATATACAGAAAGGGCACGATCCACTGGAAACTCCAGTATGCAATTCTCGTCGATGATGGTCGATTGTTAGAATCGATGAGCGAATCCATTGGTATGTTCGACGACATGGCTCGAATTGTTGGTACATAAAGGAACGCGACGATTATTCGTTCGATTCGGACCGGATTGTCTAGCGGATCGTGATTTGTGGTTGTGACGCTTAATGATCATTATATCGTACACAAAAATTACGTATTTCTGAAGCGACACAACTGAAAGTTGTCCAAGAAAAGCGAGAAATTGTTTGAAAGACCGTATAAAGATTAGTTGCTCAATTCGAAGATAAGAATTTTATAATTTAGTCATAACGGAGCAAGTTAATCGAAACGAAACCCATTTTGCATCTAATTGACGCCACTCGGAGGAATCGTTGACAGATTATTTTCAGAACGTCTTCATCGAAATTCTTGACTGACATGTTTAATAATGCTAACGCGTTCGTATTATATCCACGCTTCCTCATTAACAAACATACTTGACGTCCCTCGCATTCCATTCGCATCGAATCGACGAACATCGAAATGCTTTCAAATCACTGACGCCGCGTCATCGTGCATCGAACGTCGCGCTGCTAATGTGCAGCTCTCTCGATTTATAAAGCGTGATAATGCAGAGCTCTACCTTCTATCACTGCGGATAATAATTACAGCAACGTTGGAGTAAAGTTTTGCGGTCCTCTAAGGAGATCGGCCTTACGTTATATTCGATAGTTTGACGTCAAACATTTGACTATGCTATAGATCACGATCGAAAAGATGTCCTTCTTCGTTTTATCTTCTTTCATTATGAATCTTTCGTTCAAATGTCGTACTTTTACCGAGAAAAGCAAATAATATTTATTTCGAAAAGCTTTATATTTGAAACGTCGTATAAGTCGAATAAATGTTAAGAAAAATATTTCTAGTTTGATTAACATCGATGAGTAAGGTAGATGATAACATTTCGAAAAAATATCGTCAATTCGAAGTGATAATACCTAAGTTCTCCTTGAAGCAATTTCAATTTTTCAGCAGTTTATCACTCGAGGTAGCTTAAGTCCGAGCTTCTCACGCGACAAAAATTCCGACCCATAGATGCATCACTAAGACGGTTTTATCTACGCATTTATTTGACAAACGACAGAGGTACGCTCCTGGTGGACAGGAGTTTCATTGCCAACTATTTTCAATAGAAGTAAGAACTTCTCCTGACAGTTGTAGAAACAGTTTTCCTCCGAAACGAAACAATCCGAATACAATTTGCGCTTATACATATTGCGATTAAACAATGGAGTTGCTCGTTAACAATAAGTGACACTACGAATTTTCAACGAATCGGTTCAAACTACTCGCTATAATTAAGTTTGGGAGCTCTGTTGTCGATTCGTCGACAGTAGACTAATTTGCGAGACAAAGAGAGTACCGTTCCAACTGGAAAAAAGCTCGGCCTGTTTTCCTATCGGAGTCGTTCGAATCCGTTCGATGGTGTCATTACCAAATTACCAAACACACCTGCTAAACAAGCGTTGACCAAAAGTATTGGCGAACCTAGCTCGGCTCGTTTAATAGAATTTCCGTTTTCAAAGAGCGTTAATTAAGCCAACGCGCGTCGCGATAATTAAACGCATCGTGTACGGAAAAAAGCAATAAACGACGAACGGACGAATCCGTGTCCGCGAATCAATAGGAAAAGAGAGAGAGCTTCTACGTTCCTCATTTACCATCGTTAATCGGGATATTAAAAATCCATCTATCCACTGTCTCTACGAATCTCACACCTCTCTACGCGTATACGTTCGATTAATCGCATTTCCAAGCATATTGTTATCGCACGTTAGTCGGCCTCGATCGACATGCTATCCGCCGTTTCTTCGTTTCAAAGGGAAACGAGCCGGACATACCATTCGTCGTTCGAACAAACGAACGATCCCAGAGCCACGTTGGAAATACGCGTGAGCGATGGCATCGACCATTTCATAGGACATGCCGTGGGTAATCCCCATTGCGAAACGATCTCGGCCACGAGCCGAGGAACGATCTTTTTATTTCTCGGTCGGTTTTACGGCGAGTTCCAGTTCCGCGTTTATCTCCGCCCCTCTACGTTCTTCGTTTCAGTTCCTTCCTCGAAACTGCAGGTCTTTCGCCTCCGTTCTTTGCAGCTTCCTGCAAGGCGACGGGATTTATAACGGCGTCTTCGAGTTCTTCGCCTCGCCTCTATCCCCGGTTTTTATCGGTGGCCGCGAGATATCGTCGATGACGCGGGATCGTCGCGCCGCGTAACGATGGGAATTAAAGTCCGTATCCGTGAATATCAGATCGTCGGTAATGAGACCCGTGGAATTTCAACATTGCTGCGCGATTAACGTTGTTGCACGCTGCGAGGAGGATGAACCGTGGCGAAGAACCTCGAGAGCCGGCAATTGTTGTAATTCACCTTCGCGCATGATAGCGCGGCTGTAATTCGTGAATCGTATAGTAATGGGGGAGAAGATTTTTAACATAGTACTGGGATGACGATGGTGCGTTGCGAAGTACTTGACGCGATAGCTTTCGTTCTTTGCGATTTCATAAAGTAAACTAGAATTATTTGAGTTACTTAAGTTCCAATATTTTAAAATCCAATCTTGAATTTTGCATAGAGTAGAAAATTGTAAAATACAAGATGTTATTACAATGGTTCGGTTCAATTTAGTGTAAAAAATTCTATACTTTTGTACATTGATTTCACATTGCCGTAGTTAATGGAAATCAGTTATGTACGATGTAGTAGTTGTAAAACAATTTGGAAACGAGAATAACGAAGAATGGATTCGAAGTCTATATTTCTACGGTTTATTGCAACTGACTCGAATGAGCACCATTTCAACGAAGATTTGATAAATTTCTGTCGGATGATTAATCGGGATCCACGTGGAAATTAGCGAAACGTTTGCCTTTTCCTTTTCAATGAAATCGTACAACAAATTATGAGATGACATTAGCAAGCTGAACGGAGGAGATGGCTGATGCAGCGTCGTAAACCAAGTATCGTTACCGTTATGTCGTATTATAGGCGACCCGATCGCTTCACAGTTATAAATTATAAAATTAATTAGAACACGCCACGAACAGTTTCTTGACACAAAATAATGCTGCGCTAATGACTTTGCATTAATTAAGCCGCCATGTATACCAGGAAATACTTTCTTGTACCAGTATGTATGCGTATACTAGCTGTGTTAAATCCTGTACATCGGATTTTGCAATTTTAACAACGTCATCGAACTCAAAATTACATTACTACTTAACGTAGCAAATTCTTTACATCCCTCGATATCTAAAACCTTCCATATACTTAAAATATACAGAATATACAGAATTTTAGACTTTCACGATCCGGGATTATATAGTATTGATACGGTTTAAGCTTACTCATTGTAAATCATGCTTGATAGGAATAATAACATGACGTTTCAACATTGTTGATCGATATTTATGCTGGCTTCTTTGCAGCTCAAACGACATACTGATAATTAAATTATCATAACATAGCAGCATCAAATTTAAAGCGGTCGGTGTTGCGAGCATTACCAAGATTAGGTGGCTCGGTTGTGGCGAGTGGCCGAGAGGAACACAGACAGAGGCCGGGCAGCACACGATATAATATGTAAGGGCCATTGACAACTGGCCCCTCTATCGAGCCGGTGTATCAGTGAATGAATAGGGCCTATTATGAAACGATGGAAGGTCGCATTGACCGCATGTATCCCGTTTCTGCGTTCGAGTGATCGGCCAGCATCACGGCGCAAAGTGATAGGCCGAATGACGAGGGGACGAGTGACCATCCCGAGACGGGAGAAGCCTGTGAAACGGATAGGCCTCGGACAGAACCGCGGCAGGGCCAAGGCAAACACAACGGCAGCGCTACGTGAACACCAGAGCGCATGCACCGCGCCACGAAAACCACTTTCCAATCGGTTTCCAGGATGTAATTACGAGCACGTTGCGGGCATGGTGGTGAAATTTGACAGGTAGTAAATATACGGACTTGATCCCTGATGGTAATAGCGCCGAGAGGAGCATCGACTCGCCTGATTGAATTCTCCGTTGTCCGCTGCCACCCTCGCCATCGCTCTCGGTGCTCACCGCACCCGCCATCGTCCCTCCGCAGGCCAAGCATCGACCATAACCACCATCGTTCTTCGGGAAAAAACAGCGCCGCCTGGATATGAAATCCTATCTAGGACGGAATGAAGCGACATCCAATGAAAATCCAGCTTCGGTGCTTTTTCGAAAAGGAAGCAAAAAAATCCCCCGGCGCTCTCAGCCTACAACCAATTGTAACCATAGATGACAGGGGTGACGCGGTCGGATACACGAGCTAATAAAGTTGCGACGTAGGTTTCGTTTAGATATATGGTTTGGTATACGTGAACGAGCCTGTGCGCGTGTTCGTTATGGCAGGATCCAATAGGGGGACCCAAAATTAAGCATGAAGTAGTTGGACTGATGCAGTTATAACATATTTAGAGCTGAATGAGGCATTCTACTTTCTCTATAGGCAAGAGCATACGGTCACCGAAAATTTTTGGAGGATGTAAAGACAAGATGGTCCGTGTGAAGCAGAAGTGCCGTAGGACGCCAATATTGTCGCACGATACGAATACAGGTCCTGTTCTTGTTTTCCTTCCCCAGCTCTTCCTTCGCTCTGTTCTATGTAGTCGTCGGCGATGATCAGTCGAGGGTGAGACGGAGGAAAGTTGTCACGGTCCACGAGCGAAATACAAATATGTTTGGTGGGCCAGGATGGGGAACGAGGAACGTCGTTAGAGAATTTCCGCCAGGAAATGGGCTTCGAATTGCCAGTAAACAATTGAACGTTTAGTCGTCGCCCGTGGAAACGTTCCTTTGTATGCGACAGCCGTACATCTCGAGCGGCGAACGCTTGAGAGACGAAGTTCGGAAAGTCGTGGTCGAAGAAGCGAAACGAATGGTAAACGGAGAGCGACAGCAGAGGAAAATTGAAAGAGAGAAGTGTAGCGAGGGACAAATAATTCGATAGCGGAATATGTGTTAATGGCCAAAGCAAGGACAGAACAGCAGCGATAAATTTACTATGAAAACCGAATATCGACGATGGAAGCCGAACAAATTGACCGTTCAAGCGCATCAAAGCTATGCGAAAGTTCGGTTAACTTTTTTAATCCAACGTTATATCGACATTTCTCCCCTCGATGATTTTGCAACTTGAACTGGCTCGTTACACGTCGAGATCTATCGGCATGGATATTTGATATGAAACAATAACCAAAGCGTGTTTTATGCTGTGGAAAAAAGAGTCAAACAGTGGCGAAAACGATCGAAATTCAATTAAACGACAATGAAAGATGCAGTTTACCGGCAATATACCCCGGCCACTCTGTCGAAAATCACCACCCTCTTACGGAACATTTTCCGAAACCCCATAGAGACACTTGGCCGCGGGACCGTTTGATGCCAGATGCTACCGTGGATATTGGATAAAAGTTCCTCGGTTCGCGGAGAAAATAATTTCACGGGGCCGGCCAGGACTGCTGCTACCTCTTGCAGCCTCTCATCCCCCAGCTTCCTACTGGCCTAGGAACGCCTTTTCCTCCCCGGTGTTACGCCGAGAAAGAAACTTACCATCGCCTCCTTTTGGATTTTCTCGACTTGTCGTGTTTCTCTGTAGACAAAACGGGCGACGACGCCACCTGGCACTTAACATATATGGAAAAGTCCCGTTTCCTAACTGCGCAAGGACGAAACTTCGCAGTCCTTTCTCGTCCCGACCGATTAAGAGGCGCAGAGGTATTCGCGCCAAACGGTACCAAGTTTTCCCTTATCGGAATAAAGAACGTTGCCTAATATCAAAGGACGATCTATAGACAATAGAAATGCTCGACAATCGTCAAAGTTCAGAATGAATTTGCTCTTCTTTACAAAATACCCACATTTATCGATCTTACATTTTAAATTTGAAACAAAATCGATTGAAATGAAGCCAAACAGATCGATTGGCTTTTCATTTAACAGAAAATTGATCAGCTTCCCGTTATTTCCATTGTCATCAAAAATGTCGAAAGCCACAAAGCCATCGTTTCGATTACAAATGAAACTTCATTGAATTCGATCGACCACAATTATCAGGGAGTAATATTCCATCGGGTTATCCGCAGTCAACTATCTGCCATCAAACTTTCATGACAAACAGACGACTCTTGAGTACGCAACTACGTTCAACTCTCTATCGCTAATCGATACAGTTAATCGTTTTACTCGACGACACAGATATTCGGATTCCCGATTGTCTTTGTACAATGTCGACAGACAGGATATACATATAACAATAAGATATAGAGAAAGAGAGGTACAAATACATTCAGACCCGCGTTAGAAGTGTGATTATTAACTTAACGTTAGGCACGTACCACGTTAGTTACTTCTATCGACACAGCTACACCATTACTATTCGCAGTGGGAGATGATTTTGTCTCACCCCACCACTTCGAACTACCAACCTCGCACCAACATCGAAGTTACGCGTGCCCGGCGCCGTATTCACTGTGTAAATACGACGTTAGGATCCTACATTATGACTTTCGAGTTCAGAAAATTAAGCGGAGAATCGAGACTGTACGAAACTAGTTCTGGGACCGCGGTTTTCGGGAGTGGCTGATGTTGCGGATATTAAGAGCTGATCAAACGGTGCCTCGGTTCCGGATACCATTTCGAGTTCCTGTTGTACCCGACCCAAGAACACGAACGAAATGTGATTTTATTGTTACGCTTCGCCCCGAACTTCTAGAGCACCCTCCTACGGTTGTAATTGTGGTTTAACTCGCGAACGTTTCGGTGAATGGAATAGAAGGGGTTGGAGGGAGGACTTTGAGCGAACCCAGAACCCTCTATTCAGCACGGTAGGATAAATTTAATATCGATGGAGAATTATGGGCAAATTATAAGAGCCTAATGGTACAGACAACTGAATAGACTTGAAATCTCATGGTCTCGAACAACGAGATCCGCGCGTTGCCACGCGACAATCGTCTCGATAGAGGCGACGGCTAATCGAATCTCCGTGGAACTAGGAGAGTACGACTCGAAGAGCAATCTCCCCTCTCTGCTCTATTTGAAACTCTATTCCGCTATTTGCTCAATACAGTCGTCTTCTCATTGATAAGCCGACAGGCGAGCCGTTCAGCGGATGAAAGTGCAATAAGGACGGAAATATAGATAGTGTAGGGTAGAATCGGAATGAAACAGCGTTATATGACCTCTGCTTGGCGCGAAATCGTCCAGGCGTAAAACACAAGGGATGAGTGTTGTAGATGCGGAAACTTGTCAGGCTTCTCATTGAATCGCTGCTACCTTGCGTAACTTCTTCTCCTTCGGAGACGTTTAATTAGTTTCGTCAATATTAAAAGCGAAAGGGGGGAGGGAATAAATCAATGGGTGTCAGTGTCGTAATAGTACCAGCTGACGTCGAAGACCTGATCTCTTCCTGATCAGACGAATCTCGGAGGACTTTCTTGTTCTTTGTCTATTTATTTAATTGTTTCTCTTTTTAGTTTAATTGGCTCACTGTCTCCTTCTTTGCTTTTGTACTCGTCCAATTACCCATTCATTCGTCTGTACAGATATTTCCAGAGTTACCTGCTCTTTCATCTGACTGTTAATTGGTCTCTCTAGTGAGCCGAACTCAATAAGTATGATAGCTGTTAGAGCTACCATTTCTGTTTATAACGATCATTCTTCTATCGGTACTAGCAATTTCTGCTAATTGAGGAATTAATGTAGATTGTAATTTTTCTTCTCGTAATCGAGCAACATTTTAATTCTATATAATTAGAAAACAGAGCGACGATATTAAAGATAATCATGTGATCGGATAAAGCAAGAAATAGCTTATCTCTGTTTTCAGTGTTGCGTAACGTGCGATGAAACAAACAATGAATCATGCGGAAACACTGAAAGATCATCGTCTTGAACGAGCTCGTAAAACGCCTGACGAAAATAAACGGATAGAGAAAGCGGCTATTCGATGCAGACAGCGCGTCTACCGGCGTGTCTGACCACTAAATTCGTAACTACTGACGCGCATACGATTCAACATGTCTGACCGATTTTCGCTGTCTCCACTAGCTGCTACCGGATCGGTGTCGCGAATAGGTTGATGGTGGCGTAACAACCGTTCGAATTAGGCCATTGTAACGAGGTCCATCCGGGGAATTAATTAATACGCGAGTCATCGATGACGCGACCGTCCGATTATTGGCCGACGCGCGGTCCTCCATTATTCGACGCGCGATCAACTCGCCGGAGAACTCGCGTTGCGGCGTCGTTAACGATGTTGAGCGATTCGATAAATGTTTGCCCGCACTCGGGACGCTCTATAGACGTCCACGTTTGAAAGGACTCCTGAAATTGCGGTAAATTACCGACCACCTAGCTTCACGATTGTCCCGCTCGGATTTGTTTAAAGTCTGGTTTGATACGTGCTGGGAATCGGTTGATGGATTTCCGAAGCTTATTGTACGTTAGCCGCGACGTATTCTAGTGCGCGGCTCGAGGATCCAAAATTAATGGTAACGTTACGAAAATTCATAAACGATATCGGTTTATAATGACGCTTTTCGATGGATAAACAGCAAAAATAGCGAATATCGTGCTATTTGGATAATTTCCAGATTCTAAATTAGATACTCGTGTAATTGTATCGACCAAGAATCAACTAAAAATTCAGTTTCGATTAAGAGAAATTGATGAAACGAATTATATTCACTTTTATAAAAAAAAACTGTCCGCGATTTTTTCGAAGTTTATCGCTAAAGAGAAGCAAGAGAACTGAAAGATAATAGCGTGTGTATATACGTATAATGCTTAGATAAAACGAGGTGTTCATTAATCAAACACAGATAAAGGATAACTTGGTCGGCGATCAAACTGTAAATCCGGCGGCGAACAATAACAAAAGAATTTAATTTCATCGTCCGTGACAAAAGGAAGCGACTGCCGACGTTATTTACCCACCGTCGGAAATGCGCAGTAAGTAGCGATACATTATCCTTAAATGCGGCGAATTTGTTCCTTCATAGCCTGAAATCTATTTCACCGTGGTGTCGCGACGATTCCACTGGCAAACGTACAATCCTGATAACGTCCTCTTAAATTATGTTAAATTTCTCACTTTATAGACTCGCGATCCTAGTTGTATCTTCCTTTTTAGTAAAATTTATAGAGTGATAATTTCCTCTTCCTCTTGTAGAATCATAGAGAACCCAGAAAATCTAAGTCACAATTTCTTATCTTGTTCAAAAGAGATTTTGAAAAAAATGATAGCTTAAGCAATACAATTGTTTCTCTACGGCTGTTACACATCTTAAAATGATAAATTCATACGCATATCGCGCAGACAGTAACTCCTTTTCGTTTTTGCAAAGAAGAGCGTGTTGACACGAGGCAAGATCGACCCGGTTACCTGTAACACGCAAATTTCAACAACTCCGACGGAAATTGAATAATAGCGAGCCGACGGCACAATTACGGTGAAACCATCGCTATGATTTCAATATCATAAATGGGACCGGTTTTGTGTCGGCTGGGACAAATTTTTCCGCGCGACGGCTGCCACTTTCGAAATTGACTCGCTTTTTTCTCCGACCTCTTCTGAACAGGATATTAGAAGTTCGACCTCGTTACATTTCACGCTGACACCGAGAGCTCGATCGACCACACTCTACCCTCCATTTCGTCGAGCTTTTTGCTTTTCTTCCCTCCTCCCTCGTCTTCTTTTTTTTTTTTTTTGTCTCGCACTACTTACTGATAGGTGTGTTTTGAGAGAAAACGTTGTGACAACGGCTTATTTCGATCGTCACCAACTGCGTCAATCAAGAACGCCTCGAATGAAATTAAAAGGATTCGAAGGTGGTCGACGTTATGCGTGAGAGTTTCATTCAGAGATTCCGTAAGTAGATGACTCGAGCAAGAAATATTACGAAAAAGAATTCGAAACGTAGTTAAATTGTTCAGAATTGATCCATAGAGTGATTTAATACTCGAAAGCTTGACAATTCTACAATGGGTGAAAGCCGATTCTTCGATCGTTCAAAGATTCTACGCTTCTACTTCAAACGGCTCTTTACAATCGCAGGCGTCTCGCCCATGGAAATTAGCAGATTCGTTGGAACCGGTCGCGCCTTTTTTTTTTGTCGTAGACTGCCAGACGGAAACATTTTTCTTCCTTTCGGATCATCGACAGACACGAATGCTGGAGACATGCCGTTGTCGATGGCAGATCCTTTTTCTTCCGAGTGCTCGGCGCGATTTTCAAGAGGGAATCGGTTTCATCGGATGCAGATTTAATGCCGTGCACGACGGAAAACTGATAGGTACCCATTGAATATCGGGCTTATATCGGTGGACGCCGATACTTTATACGGCGTTATTGAAATATCGTCGCGAGGAGAATTATTGCTACTCGCGTGCCGTATCTACCCCTCTGCCATTCGCCCTTCATCCCCGTCCGCCTCGCTTCATCTCTTCGCGTTCCAGTCGTTCGTTCTTTCTCTCTCGCTAATACCGAGCGTTCTGCGAATTCTTGGCGGGCATGAATACGTATAATGCCCGCAAAAAGGGGAGAGCAGTAAATTGTACGTGTCGTTACATTCGAGTTTCTGCTCGAGAGAGGAGGATTTGTTGCTGGCGCCTGGTGTGTTCCATCTCTCCCTTAACCTCTCTTTTCCTCCTTTCTTCATTTCCCTTCTCTCTCTTTTTTTTTTTTAATGTTTTAATGAGGCACATACACGGGTGAGAGGTTCCAGAAATTATACACGTAAATCATGGAACGAGGGGTTTAAAACACGGAAACGGATGATTTCGAATAAACTTCACGCGATAACACGCCTTTTGCTTCCCGTCCACTTTGTTATACGCACGCATACATACATATATCCGTTTATTCGACTCGTTTGATGTTATTTTTGTCTCCTTTTTCTCCGTTTATACGATTAAAATGAATTGGATCTCGCTGCATGCAGTGCGATAATAATAGAAATAAATCTGTTTTTTCTTCTTTTATTTTTTTTTTTTTTTTTTTTTTATTTTCCGATTCACTCGAAGCATGACTGATTGCTCGTTGTCAGTGGATGGATCTCAATGGGATTCATTATTTTCAGAAAACTTCGGTTCTCGCGTCGTTCGTACGGTAGACTGGTTAAATCGGATATCCGATGAAAATCAGCAAACCAATTTACTCGGTATGCCCGAACGATCTTTCGGTTGATCAATCTGTTTCGGACACTCGAATTAGCCGTTTGCATGAATTAATTCACGCGTGCGTGAAGAGCTCCCTTCGTTTCATGGGCGCTCCACCGCCTCCACGTGTGACAAGTCCCGTTTTAAATATTCTTACGAAGCAACGAAAATTAAACACGAAATTAATCATTTTATAAAATGAAACCATTTATCCATTAACGTTAAAGCTATCGGCGTTTAATGTATATCTAGGTGTATCATATTTTCAGAATTATAATTAAAACAGGTAATTAAAAGTGTTTTTATCCTGATAAAAGCCAACGTTGATGTTTATCAAAATCATCTCTATATTTTTAGTAATTAGAAAAACGAAAAATCTGAAATACGATATTTTAAATTAAAAGATTAAAAATTGTCCCATGACAAATCCTGTACTCGCGTGATTAGCCTTTTGTCAAAAGTTGCACGTGCTTTTGATTCCAGCCTGAACGTGATTCGGCGTATTTTCCACGCGACAAAGATTAATTAAATCGTCGAGGCTGATCCATGACATTGTCGTCGAGGTATAATCCAACAACTCGCTGCACGATAACAAGACACTGGCGAAATCCGCTTTGGAGAAAGCAGAACCAAGAAAATTAATGCGGACGGAGCGGTTCGAAACGGACGACGCATCGTTAGCGTGTCGCGGGGCGTTCAGTTATTCATAAAGTCGTTACTGGCCGGTCCGAAACAGTGGAACTTTCGAAACATATCCTCCCCTGGTAGCTGGCTCTATTATTATCTTATATATTATACTTCGCATATTTTATCATCATCTGGCATGTGTACGTTGAAAATTTGCATATTCGGCCACGGTAACGCTTGTTCCGCTCGCTTTTATCGAGGTTCGCTCTTTTCGCGCCATACTGGAAAATGAATCTCGTCTGATCCGAGCGCGACACGCGCCGACTTAATGTTATTACGTCGCCGCGGTGTCGTTTAATCGCGTGTGAACTGTAGGTGGAAAGTGCCTCCTAAATGAAAGACTGTTCCCTGGAATTTTGTCGCTAAAATCGCTGTTCGGGAAAAATGGAACAGCCTCTAGTTTTTTAAAGAACATTTTTTGAATACTGCAACACGAGATAGCCGTGGATCAGGATATCAATTGTTTTTATTTGTTTCTATCTTCGAAGGAATTAATATTCGAATGATAGTTGATCGAATTCTTCTCATATTTATATTTCTTATATTTATAAATATACCTATGATAATGTCAGGTCAATAATTACTTTGTATTGCAATATGTTAAAGAACAAATTTTATCTTTTTTAACTTTCAGGATTCCATTTCGAAAATCAAATAAAATATCTTGAGCGAATCTGTACTTGAGAGTAAATACAGAGCGATAGCATTTTCCCAGGGTGATAGGGATTCGTCTGACAGCATTGTTATACGTGACACCCCATGAAACGTTCTTCTAATTTCAATGTTTATCATTGTTTATTTCGACGGAAGCTTTGTCGACTTCGGACCGTTAATTAGCAACTCGAATCTCAAGTCTCTAAAGCGGAGTTTAGGTATAAATTCGGAAGTGGTATTATCTCGTAACAAAGGCACGTGCTCGGCATTGGAGCTTCCCGAGACAGCTACCTAGGAACAGTCGCAACTGCTATTCGTTCACTTGTTCGCGTGCATTCAATAAGCCAAAAGAATACTGCATCCCACATACAAACTATGATGCGTACAATCGATCGGAGAAAATCTCTGTTTTCTTTTTAACTAAATAAATATTCCTTAAAATTTGCTATGTATCATTAAACTATACCATTCATATATTAAAATAAAAATGTTACTTTCATGACTAATTTTTCCATTAATTTATTGGAGAAATGAAACAACCTACTAAAGACAAACGTTGGTCCTAATATTAAAATTTGAATTACAGTGAATTAACTTTTTAACTGTACGTTACGTACGAGATACAAGACGCTTCTTTTATTGAAATTTCATAGATGGTACAAAAACATAGTACACAGAAGCGTGAATAGATGCTTCGGGAAGAACGAGTTACTAGAATAATATCGATTGCGTAGATTGATTCATTTTGTTATACGCTCATATCCTTCGCTCTCGTTGGATCCGTAGCTAGTTAGAGGCATGTACCAGTCTGATTGCAGACAAACACGTTGCATTCTAATGGGCAATAGCTTCTTATCCTGCAACACACACAAAGCAAAGATCCGTTGGGCACGTCCATTTTTCCTCTTCCGTTTTATCTTGTTCCGTCTTTCGTAGCTAATTGTCTTATTAGGAAAAGTTGAGACGATTGTCTGCTTTGCACGAAACAACGGTCTAACCATGAGTTAATCTTGCGGAGAAAAGTGGAGAACGAGGAACGGATGAGCAGAATGTAGTAACTGAAAAAGACGAAAAAATGCCTCTTCCATTTCTGCAGTTGTGTTCATAAAAATATAAATTTGGATAAACATCTATAGTTCAGCGTTCACTTATGATTACAATCATTTAAGAATAGAATCCGGAAGGCGATAAAATTTCGGCTTGTTATCTTCAATTTAATATAATTGTACGAAAGATAAAAATCATCGTAATTCGTGGTGGAATAACAAAATTTCGGTAAGCTCTACATTGACGAAGAACAAATCACTGAAACAGAACACTAGGCGACATCGATGACAAAAGCTCAAGAGACAGAATATCAAGATAGCCTATAGTAATTTAAATACCGTTTTCAAATAAGAGGTCACCAAAAACCAGGACAAAATGGTTCCCTCCGTTTGGTATATATGACGTATGGTGGTTAATGGAAGCTCACAGGGTGGCGGTTGTGGAAAAACGAGGAAAAGGGAAAAGAGAGCAGCGAAGGGGTGAATAGAACGGAGATGGACGGTGGGACGATGAAGGGACGAAAGAGAAGACTCGATTACACGTCACCGGCAGCCCAGAGCCTATTTGGTCGCAATCGGTTTTTCATTACCGAAAGCTTCATCGGCTTTATACCGAATTGTACATTCGGCAAGCCCTCGTGAAACTCATCAAGATCGTACGTCCTTTTGGAACAGCGTTTCGTGACTTTCTGGCTGGCGCTGAACGAGTAGCTATTGTTTAGGTAACTCTGATAGAACTCGAATTCAAGACGCATCGAAATTCTTGGTACAATTGCTAACTCAATGGTTGTTTGAAAAAAAATATGTAGACGGAATTTTCAGTGTCTGTATCTCTTTCTTTCTCTTTTTGCGTATTGTATCGTTTGAGGAAGATTTACAAAATATTTGATCGAGGGAAGAAATTTTAGGAAAGACGTATGTATGTAAATGAAGTATTGAAGAGTATCTGGAACTCGATAATTTAAAAAATATTTGCAGCCTTTATTGTTACAATTTTCTATACTATATAGACCACTTATATTAGGTAAATAAACAAACCCGAAATATAAATAGTAACGTGGATGGAAATCATAAATAAATAAATTTCAATCTAAAATAAGTAAATTGAAAGTACATCTTAGTAGTTCATAAACTGGTTTCGTTTCAACATTTGAACGAATATCATTTTAACCAAAAACAATGTGCATGCTGCCATCTACTCTCCATAGAATGAGTCATTGCGAATTAACTATTCAAGAAAACTAATACAGATGGCGATGATATCATCTCAATGTTTGCAAGCGCAGTACGTCTCCTATAACACTTGTATTTAGTCAATGGTTTGACTTAGGAATACTCAGCTGATTTGTTATTTGTTTCTCGTGTTCCGCACAATACAAAAATAAATTGATCGTGTAAAAAATTATTTTAATATCTAACAATATAAATACATCATATTTTATACAAAAAGAAGTTATTAATATATGTTTTGCAATAACAAGTAACAAACTGGTAAAAACATTTTCGAAGTATCATGTCTAAAGAATTACGAAAACACTAAGTGACAGATCAAAATTTGAGACAACAGATATAAAAATATGTCATCTTGGACTGAAAATGTTGCAATAAAGCAACCTATTAGGCGCTTGGAGATCCAAATTAATAACTTCAATGTAGCCATACCACATCATGTTAACTTATTAAAACGGCATAAAAGTAACATTGAAAAAGTAAGTATTAAATTAGGTTATCTTGTAAGGTTTCACGTAAGTTCACATAAATTCTTGTTGTTACAGTATCAAACACAACATGAGTGGGAAAAGATGCATAGAGAACACATAAATGTAGCTAGGATTATAAAACAGCTTAAAGAATTACTGTATCAAATGGACACTTTAAGAGCTCATGTTCTTGATTCTGACATTAATCAGTTTGATAAATTAACTGGCAATGCCCGTACAAGTATCATGAATGCAGTCAGAGAATATATGGGTAAAATAAAATTATATTTGTATATCACTCACATTATCTGCGGTCACGGTTTAAAAACAATTTATATGTATTTGTAGAACTACAGCTGAATTTGCCCATGTCACAACCAGAGTCACCCAAAGAAGAAGATCAACCCAAAAGTCATCCACTTGACGACACATATATCCAGCTCCAGAAAGAACAGCAGGAGCTGCAGCATCAGGAGGCATGTCTGCATACTTGGAACACCTTGCAAGAAGATATACATCAACTTCATCAATTATTTCTTGACTTTAACAAAATTGTTGATGTAAATTTTTTAGTTTATTCAGACTTATTTTTTTGGCTATATTATGATTTTCTATTTATATAATTAGGACCAAAAGGAGCTAGTAAATGCAACAGAAGACAACATAGAAGTAACAAATGTGAATGTAACGGAGGGTGAGAAATTCCTTCAAAAAGCTGCAAGGTACAAAGTTACAATGTACCCTTTAGCAGGAGCTGTAATTGGAACTTGTATTGGTGGACCAGTTGGTTTACTAGCTGGATTAAAAGTCGGTGGTCTAACTGCGTTAGGTTGTGGTATTTTAGGTAAGTCCCATTACCATTAAACACTCCTACAATCTGAATTCATAATATTTACATTACTTATTATATATTCAGGATTTACTGGAGCATCCATAATAAAGAAAAAGGAGATAGAAATGCAAAAATCAAGATCAACAGAGGGGCATAGTTTAACGGAGCAAAATACTGTGCAGAAATCAATATCTTTACCTGAGAATTTACAAGAAACTAGGAAGGAGTTGTGACATATGCCAAAATGTGATATTAGCGATAAGAGTAAAAGAAAGAATGCCTGCAGTGTCGTTTAGTCTCAAAGCACTGATATTAATAATTCAATATGTTTTTAAAGATTTAGGGATTCTTTGTATTTATTCTCTATATAAAACAGGAATATTTGACAAATTATTATTATTAAGGATATTGTGACTAGATATTTCTATAAAAATAACTTGTGATTTATTGAAAATTTTTTTTACTGTAACATGTGACAAATCTATTAAGTTTAAGAAAAACATTGAATATTAATTATGAAATTTTCTGCTGGGACCAAATTTTATTGTTAAAATTACTAAGGTCCTTAACAAAAATTTCTTTACTTTGCGAAAAGAAAATTTTTTTATACAATTGTATGAAACATCAAAATATATATGTATAATGTATATGTATATGTATATGTATATATATATGTATATGTATATGTATATAATGCATATAGCATATAGATTATTCCCAATAATGATATTAACCAAACAAATGCGATTAGATAGGGTTATGTTATTGCAAATATTACGTCGAAAACGTACATATATATAAACAATTAAATACTTTTTCACTGAAATGTACTTACAATGATATAAAAATTGTGCGCTATGTTAAGCAGGATCGACGTAATGGAGCACTCGCGACGCGCCTTTTATATACTTCTTACATGTATCGTGGTGTTTACACAATTACAAGGTATCAAGCCAACACGAAAACCGAAAGCCTATTGTTGCTTGTAAACAGTGTCTGCAAATAAACTAATATCACGAACGAATACCGAAACCGAACTTGCAATGAAAGTTTGACTTCCTGACTGCGCATAACGAAATGTCTCGATTTACTGCGCATCGATCGTTCGAACCACCATTGACTAAGTTCTGTGATAATACACTCGAAACATATTACAGAAGTATAGAATTCTATTACTTCATTTGCAAAATGTCCTATTCTATACTATATTTGTAATTTCATAGAAAAATTTAGTTTCAATTCAAACTAGTATTATACTAAATCGATAATGTCACATGCGACACGAAAATGGTATAGGGGCAGGTGACGACCAAAACATGGGACAGGAAAAAGCATTGAATGTCACATCATTTACTCTGTACTTCATCCATAATGATATGCAATATTTTTTTCTTGTCCCACGTTTTGAGGGCCACCTGACCTGCTTACCACTTCGTGTCACATGTGACGTTATCGATAACAGTGATAGGCTATGCGCATAAAACGAATCTCTGCAATAATTAATTAAATAATTAATTAAATGCTAAATAATTAACTAATTAGTTAAATAAA